>NW_012118487.1:21142332-21143501 GCF_000951035.1 Colobus angolensis palliatus | reverse complement strand
ACAACTGAAAAACAGTGAAGGACAAAAAAATAGAAACACAAAATAAGGGCAAAGGCTAGAAAACAAAACAACTATGATAGAGAGTACTGCAATTACATCAATATTCACTACTAACATAAATAGACTAACTACACCAATTGAAAGATAGACTGTCAGAGTGGATCCAAAAAGGAAAGACCCAACTATATGTCATTTATAAGAAATGCACTCCAATTATGAAGACAGACCTCTTGATCCGCCCGTCTCGGCCTCCCAAAGTGCTGGGATTACAGAAGTGAGCCACTGCACCCAACCATTCCTTGGGAAAATTGAATGGAGTGCACTGCTATCCTGGCTTTGTCATGCAATAAAGTCACAAACATTCATCCCCAGCAATTTCCATGTAAATATAGATCTGATCAATCCACAGACTAAGAACAAGCCACCATCCAAGAAATGCTTTGTTAGCTTTTTGTTTTATTTTTCACGGTGTCAATAACAGAAGAGTCACCTGGTTCCTGTCTCAGGCATTATTCAGATAATTAGTTCTCTCCAATAGACAAACATATCCGTTCTGAAATAGTGTTTGCAAACCACTGCTAAAAAATAAAACTAACTAGCAAAACTTGACAGTTACAGCCCAGAAGACTTAGAGGGTTTCAGTGGTTTTGCCATTCCTTCTTAAATATTTAAAATGATGTTTTGATAATAAATTCTTCAAATCAAAGTGAGCTGTGAGTTTTCACTTCGTTTTATCTGGAGTCTTGCATTATTAAAAACATGTACTCTTGATGAGGAGCGGGTAAGGCTGGAATATGAAGGACTTTGCTAGGAATATGAAGGACTTTGCTAGTTTTGTGATATGATCATTTTAATACACTGAATATCCAGCTCAGCTCCAGGACCTCACCGTATGAAATAACTGTTATGTTCTGTATAAAACTTAGTCTAAAAAAGGAAAAAATAATTGCTAAATGATTAGATGTCTATAAATGCATGAAAGATAAAAGAAAACTGCAATTAGCTATGGTAACACAGTTAAAAAATAATGTTTCTCTGTCAATTACTATTATCTAGAGCTCCATCAGAGCTGGGAAAATATATTTTCTTTCTAGATTTATCTGAATTCAACTGGCTTATTTGAAGTTATATTAGGTCTGATAAGAAAGGTAGCCTGAAACACTAAAAAG
>NW_012118487.1:21140655-21141407 GCF_000951035.1 Colobus angolensis palliatus | reverse complement strand
TATGTGTATCTAACTATCCCTATCTATGTAAATCCTATTTAAATGACATTTTAAAGTGCATCAAATATTCTCTCTGGGCATGAACACTGCTGAAGGAAGCTAATTCTAAGCTTACCGTCATTATAATGCCATTAAACATTTAGTGCTCTCTCACTGAGATTAGCAAAATAACTCAGCAATTTCTTCATCAGAATCTCTTCTGCTCCTCTATTCATAATTTCACTTTTAATATCTTTCAGTTTTATCTAAAACGAATATTTTGCTAGAAATTCTCATTTGGTGAGAATCAAGAACCTTAGAAAACATCTTGCTATTTTCTTCCCCTCTGTTAATTTTTATGGCTGAAAGATACAAGAGACAGAAAGCAAGTGAAGATCCCTGACTTGTGTTCTATCAGCAGGAAGAATTGGATTAATTAAAATGGGAAGAAATGATCTTTACTTGATTTAACTAATATGTAAGTTATCAACCTCCTGCCAGAATATAAGCATTAATTCTTATGGAAGTTACAGAAAATCTAGACTTTACAAAAAATAAAGACTTCAGTCATTACTTAAAATCTTGTATATACCCTGAAGTCTTACTTAATATTTTTGAGAGAAAATTTGTAATGATATTTTCCAAAAGAGGATCAACAAATGGCCATAATATAAACCTGACATTATTAATTTATTTTAAATAATTATAAACAATTATTTGTTTCCCTTTAATAGTCTCTTAAAATATCTGAAATTCCAAAGTTCTGTGGAGGA
>NW_012118487.1:21136877-21138980 GCF_000951035.1 Colobus angolensis palliatus | reverse complement strand
TCTGTCTAAGGTAACTAAAGTCATGTGTACATAATGGCGTTTCAGTCAATGACAGACTGCATACATGGCAGTGGTACCATAAAGTTATAATATTGTGTTTTCACTGCATCTTTTCTTCATTTAAATATGTTTAGATGCACAAATACTTACCATTGTGCTACAACTACCTCCAGTATTCAGTAAAGTAACATGCTGTACAGGTTTGTACCTTAGTAGCAATGGCTATACCATATAGCTTAGATGTATAGTAGACTATACAATTTAGCTTTGTGTAAGTACACTCCATGATGTTCTTATGATAACAAAATTGCCTAAGAATGCATTTCCTAAAATGTATCCCCTTTGGTAAGTGATATGTGACCATATTTGGAACCGTAGAGACTATCGAAGGCTTGTGATTTCCAGGGGAAGGCTTGGATGGTAAATTGTAGTAATTTTCAGTCAATTTCAGCGCTTAACACAATAACTATGGTCGCCCATCCTTCAGCACCATGGCAGGCAGCCATGCATATATTCTTGGAGCAGCTTGCACTCAACTTGCACAAGCAGGGTGGGCAAAAGCAATTCTGCCTGCCCTACCAATCTTGGGGATTTGTGCTCTGAATGCTGACTGCTGTTTCTAATGATAGAGGTACAGATTAAGAAATGAGTGGCCATTGTTGTTGCACCTCCATCCATTATTCAAAGCCTCCTCATTCTAGCACAAGTCCCTTCTAGGTAAGTTAGATGACTGGTGCTCTCTTTTCCCCTCTTCATTTTTCTCTTTATACTTAGAGAAGAATGAAAATAAAAACACAGCATACTAAAACTTAAGGGTGCAGAGAAAGCAATACTAAAAGGGAATTTATAGCTATAAGCACATTAAAAAATAAGAAATATTTCAAATAAACAATCTGGCTTTACAACTTAAGGACCTAGGAAAAGAAGAATAAACTAAAACCAAAGCTGACAGAAGCAAAGAAGTAATTTAAAAAAAGAGCAGAAATAAATGAAATAGAGACTGGAAAAAAAATAAAAAGAAAAATCAATGAAATAAAAAGTTATTTCTTTAAAACGATCAAAAAAAAAAAACCTTTAGCTAGATGGACTAAAAAAGAGAGAAAATTCAAATTACTAAACTCAGAAAGGAAAGTAGGGGCATTATTACCAATTCTACAGACATTAAAAGGGTTATAAGACAGTACTATGAAAAACTGCATATCAACTGATTGGATAACCTAGATTTATATGGAAAAATTCCTAGAAACACAAAAACTATAAAAACTAAATCACAAAGAAATAGAAAATCAGAATAAAACTATTAATATTAAATAAAAGCAATAGACCTACAACTAGTAAACTAGATTAAATCAGTAAATAAAAATTCCCTGACAAACAAAGGCCATGTGCCTGGTGGCCTCTCCAGTGAATTCTACCAAACATTTAAAGAACTAACACTAATCCTTCTCTAACTTTTCCAAAAAATTGAAAAGGATGGAATACTTCTTAACTCCTTCTAGGAGGCTGCTCATTAACTGGATGGATATTAAAGCCAGACAAAGACACTACAAGGAAAGAAAACTGCAGGCCAATATTCATTATGAATATTGATACAAAAATCTTCTGCCAGGGGCAGTGGCTCAAGCTTGTAATCCCAGCACTTTGGGAGGCCAAGATGGGCAGATCACGAGGTCAGGAGATCCAGACCATCCTGGCTAACACCGTGAAAACCCGTCTCTACAAAAAAATACAAAAAACTAGCCGGGCGAGGTGGCGGGTGCCTGTAGTTACAGCTACTCGGGAGGCTGAAGCAGGAGAATCACGTAAAAACCTGGGAGGTGGAGCTTGCAGTGAGCTGAGATCCAGCCATTGCACTCCAGCCTGGGCGACAGATCGAGATTCCATCTCAAAACAAAAACAAAAACAAAAAATCCTCAACAAAATACTAGCAAACTGAATTCAACAGAATATTAAAGTGATTATACATTATGAGCAAGTGAGATTTACTCTGTAATGTAAGGGTAATCCAATATTCAAAAAAAATCAATGTAATATACTATATTAATATTCCAAAGGATGGTGATCTCAATTGATGTAGAAAAGGCATATGACACCAAAAAAGAG
>NW_012118487.1:21089034-21135798 GCF_000951035.1 Colobus angolensis palliatus | reverse complement strand
TGGGAACTGAACAATGAGATCACTTGGACTTGGGAAGGGGAACATCACACACCAGGGCCTATTATGGGGATGGGGGAAGGGGGAGGGATTGCACTGGGAGTTATACCTGATGTAAATGACAAGTTGATGGGTGCTGACGAGTTGATGGGTGCAGCACACCAATGTGGCACAAGTATACAAATGTAAGAAACCTACACATTGTGCACATGTACCCTAGAACTTAAAGTATAATAATAATAAAAAAAGAATAAGCATATGACAAAATTCACGACCTTTTTTTTTAATATAAAAGTAAAGGAGATTTTTAGTGGTGAAAGCACTCAATAAACTAGAAATAGCAAAAATTTCTCCAACATAAAAGAACCAGATAAAAACAACAACAACAACAACAAAACACTCACAGTGAACATTACACTCAGTGGTTAAAGACTAAAAACTTATCTGCTAGCCTCAGGAATAAGGAAAGGATGCCGGCTTTCTCTACTTCTATTCAACATAATACTGGAAGTTCTAGCCAGAGCAATTAGTCAAGGAAAAACACAGGTGGGGGGCATCTGAATTGGAAATGAATAAATAACCCCCATGTGAAACAGCAAATTTAGACCCTTACCTAATATCATACACAAAAATTAGTTTACAATGTATCAAAGACCTATTATAGGCCTGAAACTAAAAACTCTTAGAAGAAAACATAGGGCAAACAGTTTATGACATTGGATTTGACAATAATTTCAGAATATAATACCAAAGGCACAGGCGACCAAAAAAAGAGCTAGACAAATAGAACTTCATGAACATTTTAAATTTTGTGCATCAAAAGACACTATCCACAGAGTAAAAAGGCAATGCACAAATTGGGAGAAAATATTTCCAAATCATATAAATCCAGGAGATTAATATCCAGAATACATAAAGAACACCTAACTGAACAACAAACCCAAGCCAACTCAATAATGAGAAATGGATGTGAGCAGCTGTTTCTCTAAAGAAGATACACAAATGAGTACAAATGGCCAATAAACACACTAAAAGATGTTCAACATTAGTAAAACGAAAAGCAAAACTACATTGAGATACCACCTCACACACATAGGATAGATACTATCAAAAACATAAAATCACAAGTGTTGGTGAGGATATGGAGTCATTGTAACCTTTGCACATTGTTGGTAGAAATGAAACATGATACAGCCACTGTAGAAAAGAGTATGGTGGTTGCTCAAAATATTAAAAATAGAATTATCCTATGGTCCAATAATTCTACTTCTGGATATATGCCCCAAAGGATTGAAAGCAGCATCCCAATGATATATTTTTACCCTCATATCAATAGCATCATGATTTACAATAATTAAAACATGGAAGCAGCCCAAATGTTAATCACTGAATAAATAAGAAAATGTGATAGATACATACAATCGAAAATTAATCAGTGTTAATGAGAAGGAAATTCTAACATACACTACAACATGGAAGACACTTGAGAGCATTATGCTAAGTGAAACAAGCCAGGCACACACACGCATACACAAAAATGAACACTGTTTTCTTCCACTTCCATGAGGTATGTACAGTATTCAAAATCATAGAGACAGAAAGTAGAATGGTAGATTCCAAGAGTTGGGAGGAGGGGCAAATGAGGAGTTATTGTTTAATGAATATAGACTTTTAATTTTACAAGATGAAGATATCTGGAGATAGATGGTAGTAATGACTGCTCCTTATAAATGTATTTATTATCATTGAGCTATATAATTAAAATGGTTAAGATAGTACAATTTATGCTATATGTATTAAACCACAATATTTAAAATGGTGGAAAAATGAAAGAACATCACTTTCCTTGAAGCATGTGCAGTAATGGGGCTGAGGGGGATACAAGGTAAACATACCTTTACTCTTGAATAACTTGTACTCAGCATGTACATCTACACGTCATCTGACACCCTGGCCATTCAGTAACTATGCTATATATCCTGTGTAACAGTAACTATATATCCTGTATAATAATGTTGTCCTTACTCCTTTCTTAACTAATCATTACCCTGGTCATATTCTAGAATCCTTCACTGCCAGAAAATCCACCACTTCCAAAATCTTAATCTCCAATATCACAGCCTAACCTACATTTTTCATTTTTCTATTTATTTCCTCTATATTATCATTCTGGCCGTTTTTAATCCTATCAGATTTCCAATCCTTCTATTGTATTGCTTGACTGCATGTCCTCATGTCCTGTATTTCCTCCTTTCTCCAAGAATGATTTCCAGGACCCATGACTATCTGATCAAATTAGTAATGCATGTTACAAAGCCTTAGGCAAACAAAACATTTTTATCAGGCACAATATTCTAAGGGCTTGGAAGATACCTCCCAGGAGCTGACCAAGGCCTATGCTGAAGTCAAGACTTCATCTGTAATGTGCAGAGTTTGAGCAACAGTAACCTGCAAGTTATTTCCCTCTTGCACATGTTTTTATGGAAAACTGCTCAAAAATTATCTATCCTTTGTGTACAATTCTTTTTCCTAGTTATTCCAATGTGATTTAGAGTAGTAGGGAATATTCAAAAGTTAAAACAAATAATAAAACCTTTTATTAAATGGAACAGCATAAGAAATGCACGTGGCAGTATGCGAAACGCAGATTGAATTAGTGTAGTAATACAAAACAAATAAAATTTGAAGCTAAGAGGTAAAACTGAGTAATCATTTAACCTCAAATCAAGTTTGATATGCCCTCTTCAATTTCTACATATAGAGATGAAGGAAAATAAGGTTTTTTTTAAACAAAAAACCACAAAAACTAAAACTAAAAACATTGCCGAGAGGCCCTGCAACCATGTGGTATTCATGTTTGTCCATAGGCGCTGATTTGCTCGAGACAGTCTAAGTCTACAGTTGTTTTTTACCCACAATTATTAATATTGTCCCTTTTCACTTTGGTTTAGTTGATAAATTATATGGCCACTGGAAGCTGCAATATTTGTGGAGAAATCAGTTCCTGTTAGGCAGAGAAAGCGCTTCATGAGAAACAGGACATTGGATCCAGGCTCACTTCTTCTTTTTTTTTTTTTTTTTGGAGGCGGAGTCTCACTCTCTCGCCCGGGCTGGAGTGCAGTGGCGGATCTCAGCTCACTGCAAGCTCCGCCTCCCGGGTTTACGCCATTCTCCTGCCTCAGCCCCCCAAGGAGCTGGGACTACAGGCGCCCGCCACTTCGCCCGGCTAGTTTTTGTATTTTTAGTAGAGACGGGGTTTCACCGTGTTAGCCAGGATGGTCTCGATCTCCTGACCTCGTGATCCGCCCGTCTCGGCCTCCCAAAGTGCTGGGATTACAGGCTTGAGCCACCGCGCCCGGCCCCAGTCTCACTTCTTAACCTTAAGCACTCAGGGAGGGCTTTCCCCGTTGTGAAAGAAGTCTGGAAAAAAAGTTGAAGTTGTTGATAGTTTCTTAAGGTATAGCTTACAGCAAAAAATGATTTAGATGGGTGGAAAAAATGCATATAGAATCTAGGGAGGGAGCAGAAACAAAACAAACCGTCTAATGAGATCGTACGAAGCTCTGAGATACTCCCCAACCGATTCATGTGGGAATGTGGGAATAAAGGCAAGGGCAGCCAACATCAAAACCACAAAATTTCAAAAAGTGAAAATGAATCTTTTTCTGCAAAATGAGATTGTAAGTCAAAATTTCATAATAAATGGAGCAAAATAATAAAAGTAATCTAATGTTAAGATGTATAAAACTATGACAAACGAAAACTCATTAAAAATCTGTTAAGATGGAATCCCCCTCTGTGGCCTACAGCATGTGGTTAGTGCTGCATGATGTTCCTGGAGAGCCATCAGCAACATAAAGCAGTAAACCCGTTAAACCCTTGGTTAGACGGATCTGGAAAATTATATTACATGGATTTTCAACACCGTCCTTTTACTTTCCACTTTATAATAGTCTAATATTTATGGTGTATTTCACAATAAAAATAGATTTATGTATTATATGGCATTAAACACATTGCCCCAGCAGTTTTTAGCTTAAAACAACAAATATTTATTATGATAGAGTGCTAGGAATCAAGGCATAGCATGGTTTTATGGCTCTGAGTCACGGCTGCAGTCTAGCTGTTGATGGACAGACACAGGTATTTCGTTTTGTGCTCTTATGTTAATCCATAGGTTCCCATGTTGTCTGAGAATCTGGGCTGATACCAAGACTGACAAATTATAATTTTTGCCAGCAATTGTTTGACCCACAATAGTATCAAAAATTTAATCTTTCATTTAAATTACATTATTTTTCTACCCCCAGACTTCATCAAATACCACAGAATACCATACAATTTTTATTCGGAGATACTTCTGAGATTTTTTTTCTTAGACATTCATACCTATAATAAAGTTTAATTTTTTGGCAAAGTAAAAGTTTATCAACAATACCTAATAATAACATAGAACAATCATAACAATATACTGCTTATGATTTCACGGACAGAAGATTTGTTATTATTGTAGATATGAAAATAAAATTTATTTTATTTATACTGGCAAAGGCATGATTCATGTCCTGGGTGGTATGGTGCAGTGCAGTGCAAGAGTTCATCTCACTACTCAGAATGGCATACAATGTAAAACTTACCAATTCTTTATTTCTGAGATTTCCGCTTAATATTTTCATACTGTGGTTTACTGTGAGTAAATGAAGCTGTAGAAAGTGAAATGACAAGTAAGTGGGGGGACTACAGTTCATTCTTGAGTATAATTATTATAGGTGCTTTAAGTTCAATACTGTGTTAGTCTGTTTTGCATTGCTATAAAGGAATGCCTGAGGCTGAGTAATATATAAAGAAAACAAATTTATTTAGCTCATGGTTCTGCGGGTTATACAAGCATGACACTGGCATCTTCTTCTGGTGGAGCCTCAGGAAGCTTTTCCTCAAGTCAGAAGGCCAAGAGGAAGGAGGTATGTTACGTGGCAAGAGAGGGGGTGGGAGTAGAGATGTCTCAGACTCTTCAACGACCAGAGCTTCTGTGTTTTCATTACTGAGGAGGGCACCAAGCATTCATGGGGGATCCTCTCCCATGACCTCCCCTCAGACCCCACCGCCAACACTGGGGATCACATTTCAGTATAAGATTTGGGGGGGACAAATACCCAAACTCTCTCAAGCATCATCGTCACTAAGGGTCAGTTTCGATTGATTGACATTTCAAAAATGTAAACGTGTATCATTTACTTTTTCTTGTTTCTTTTTATGTCTAAATTTGCATTCTATTCTGCACATTATGCATGATGTGCTATTGTAGAGGCTTTTGATCCTGTTATGTTCCTCTGAAGAAATTTTGTTTGTTCTTTTATTTGGTGCCAATCTTTTGTTTGTTTGTTTGTTTTAGCAGACAGTTAACTTGGGTTATTTCAAACTCCAAAGTATTTTTTTCTGTGATGTGAATGTCAGATGAAATCTCCATCCAATGTTATTGGTCCTATATAAGATACCTTGGCCAAATCCTAAATGTTTTCCAAAACTTGATTTTTTAAATCATTATTTTACAGGTCATAGCTGTTATCTGTGGGAGAGTTTGTCCCATAGGAACAAATATATCATTGCAAGAAATAATGTAACTTAAAAAAATTTGATCCTTGATACACTTTACTTTCAAATAGTTTTGGAAATAGTACAGATAAATAATAGCAATAATTGCTTATTTTCTTGACATATCATTTTGTAATATTGTGTAAAACTTTAAAATTAACCATTTATTAGAATTTAAGCTCCATGAATGATAATACCGTTGTCAGTACTCTATTTCCAGTGCTTGGAATACAAAATAAATGTGCTTTAGAATGAATAATTGATTGAATAAACTCCTTTTTTATGTGGTGTCGTATTTGATCTATAATCTAAAAAACATTGAAAATGTGAGTTTATATTTGGCTAACAGATATCAATTTTAATATTTTAGGACTTTTATTACAAATCTAAATATGATACTGTCTGTTTTAGAAAATGATAATAATAACTAGAAGTTACCCATTATTGTATAATTTTCAGTTTATTTTTATAAGTATTCCTATTTAATTTTTTTCTTTCATGTTAAGATTTTAAACTTTTTAATCTCAATTACCTAGTAGTTGGGATCAATGTCACTCTACACTGTTGTATGTCTGAAGGAAATATGGAAAAATTAACATGGTAACATTGTTGATTGTCTCAGAATATTGGGAAAAAAATACAAAATGCCAAAACGTTGCAGATTTTAGGGGCATCCACCTTTCCTTCACATATGATAGAATAAAGTTCCTTGGAGATTTGACCTCTCATTAATATACAGCTACATAGCTTGCACAAGATATGCTATCAAAATCAGCGAGCTTCAACTACATTTGTAGAAAACACTTTATTTAGAAAGATATTTTATGTAAAAAAAATTTTTTTAATGCCCATAACAGAATCATGGAATATAATTTATTTATTATATAGAGAGAATAAAATTCGACATCTGAGGATATTTTTATTTATATGGTGTGAAACTCTAAGACTAATATTGTGTTAAGCTTATCAAGCTGAAATCTTGGTTTTAAGAAAGAGAAAGAAACTAGAGCACAAATAAAGATTTTGCATTGCTGGAATTTGAGCTCTATCTTTAATCCACTGGAAAGTGTGTTTTTTGTAACTCCCTGAAACTATCTTGAGAAAAAGAAAATTGTCAGCAGCCAGGACTCACAGTTTTTTCAATGATAACATCACTTCATCTAGATGATCAAAAAAATATAAAAAGATAAATAATGAATGACAAGAGTAAAATAAATGTTTAATGGAGTAATTAAGTATTTTTAAATAGTCTCATATGTTTGTTCCTACAGTACTTTTCTGTCACTACTTCTTGATCTTAAATGATTATGAAGACATTTATTTATGTGGTAGGCAGAATAATGAGAATAATGTCCCTCCAGTGAGGTCCACATTCGAATCCCTTGAACCTATGAATATTTTACCGTGTATGCCAAGCGGAATTAATGTTGCAGATATAATTCAGATTACTAATATGGTTAAGACAGCATGATTATCCTAAATTATGCACATGGACCTAATGTTATGACAGAGATCCTTAAGAGGGAGGGGAGGGAAGGTTTATATAATATGAGAAAGAAAGGCTCACCATTACATTATCTGAAGCTGCCAGAAGGGGCTCATGAGGAAGTGAATGTGGTTAGTGGCAAGAAATAGTAAATAGCCAGGAAACAAATTATCTTCAGAGCCTCCAGAAAGGAATGTAATATTGCATTTCCACTTATCAAAAACTGTCCTGAAAATGACCTTTTACATTTCATGTTATCTACAATGTAGTAGAAATATCTGCATATGACATAATACATGGGTAGCTAAACACAAAGCCTTCAATATATCACTGAATAAAAGCCATACAGTGAAAGGGGAATTTTAGGTTCAGACCAGTGGGAAAGCGTTGGGAGAATAATCAATGATTTTTCTCACACCCTCTGTCTCCCAATAGAAAATTACCACTCATTCTTCAAGTTTTACTACTAAAAATATATTTGTAGTTGTCTTTTTTGGTACTCTAAAAATTGCAAAGTATTGATACTACCCTGTTGGCTTTATTGTAAGTAATTCAGATCTTTTGTGTAATCTAAGAAAGTATCAATTTTGATTTAAGGAATAAGTAAACATTATAACTAGATCAGATCGTGTCCTCCTTGTGGATAAAGTTGCTAATGAGCTGTTTACTCTGGAAACATCCTTGATATGCATTGCTAAATCTTACAGCACTTTCATCTTTGAAATGTACTATTTTCTACCCCTTTATAGGCTAAATTGCATGGATTAATGCCAAGTGAAATCACTGAACTTTACATTAAAATGTTTTGAAGTATTACATTTCCTTTCATATTTATTTATCCTTTAAAAGCGTGAAGAATATTCTCACTTAACTATTATCCCAGTGGGAAAAAGTGCTTCCAAGAAACCAGTGTGCCACCAAACATAATAAAATCAAGAGAATTACTTTAAAGGCATAAACTTTAAAAAATACTTGTAAAATGCATTAACAAACATGTTATTTGATATGTGAAAAAGCATTTCATCTTTAAATAGTATATTTGTAAGATAGTATTACAAACAAATTTTGTATTATAAGACTGCATATATTTGTGCAATACAAGCCGGTGGTCTCAGCCATATACAGAAGAACATGCATTTTTTTGCATTAGCCAATCTCTGAAACAACGCTTATCCACAATAAGTCCAAGTGACTATCCTTGAGCTCATAGTACATTATCTTATTTACTGCAGGTTTATAAATACATTGATAGAGGTTAGATTACATCTTTCTTTTTTATGTCTTTTTGTCAAATCTTGACTATTCTTAGCCTTTTACATTTTCATATTAGTTTTGGAAGTTGATGCTACTTTCAAAAATATTTGAGATTTTAATTGAGATTGCAGTGAATCTAAGATCCTTACTAGGTTTGTCTTATTTGTTTTGAGTTGTTATTTTCAGAGTCTTCTGATCGTTACTTTATGTATTTTGCTCAGAGTATTAGTTGCAACTAGCAGGAGGAATAGATTACAATGCATGTATTCCACCTTGTCTGGATCCAGAGTTACTCTTAGTTAAGATTTTAAAATATCGTTATGAAAAAAGTCTTCCACAGAAAGACATAGCCTATGCATGAATAACTAGTCATGTAATTTCATTAAATTTCATTTAAAGGAATGAATTAAAATTCATTTCTTTAAAAATATATGGCAAAGTTCACACAAGCAAATGAAAGAATAAATGATAAAATGGAACCAGTTAACTAACATATTTAGTAAACAATAACAATCTCTAATATGCAAGGGAAATTTTAAATCAATCAATCAATATAAACATGATCTGAAAATATATTGAACTTTATTTATAAAAATAGATAAGATTAATAATATTACCAAAATATAAGTCATACTCAAAGCAAAATAAAGCATTAATGAGATACAATTTGTCACCTATAAGATTGGCTGATAATGAAATATTTTATAACATTCAATACTAGAAAATAAGTTGGAAAATGATTACATTCATAGAGTATTAGTAAATTTAAAAAACTCTTGAGGACATTTATAGCGGGCAATTTGAACTATTTTGAATTTTAGGTATTTTTTAAGCCAGCGATTCTACTTACAGGAATTTATCTTACAGATATTTACATACATGTGGAAATGAAATGGATAATGTTATGCACAGTAGCATTATTTGTAATAAAACACAACTAATAATATTCACATCCATAAATAAACAAGTATTTTGTTATTTATGACATATCTCCTTTTTGTAGAAAATCTGTGAAGGTAGAAAAAGTCTTCTGTCATATTTACAACTATATTTGCAGTGCTGAGCATAAAGTAGTACACACTTATTGAATAAATGAAGAAGCAACTGATAAGGAAGGTACAAACCACCATATAACCATAAAAAAATCATGCAATCATTTAAAAGAAGGTAGATATAAGTCCACAAGATAATATAGCATAAAATTTTCAAGTTGAAGAAGAAAATTATATATCCCATTCTAAATCAGAAAACATACTGACAAACATAAAGATATTTATATATCATAAGATGTTGTATATTAATACAACCAAATTTTTGATAATGAATACCCCTAGAGACGGTTGAGGTGGTATTATGAGGTTTTCTCTTTACCGTGTATTTTTATGTAGTTTGAAGATTGTACATTCAGTTTATTAATATCAGTTGTAATAATGAATCTTTGAGTGATTCGAGCTAAATTCTTTCTGCTATGCCCATCACTTTGCATAGACAAACTAAAGAGTGACTCTTGTTTGCCACCATATACACAGACACAATTAAATCTCAGGCTGGGGGTGGTAGGTCATGCCTATAATCGCAGTACTTTGGGAGGCAAAGATGGGTGGATTGCTTGAGCTCGGGAGTTAGAAACCAGCCTGGGCAACATGGTGAAACACTGTCTCTACAAAAAATACAAATTTAGCAGGGTGTGGTGGCATGTGCCTATAGTCCCAGCTACTCAGGAGGCTGAGGTACAAGATTGCTTGAGCCTAGGAGGACAGTGCTGCAGTGAGCCATGATCCCTCCACCACACTCCAGCCTGGGTGGCACAATGAGATCCTGTCTCAAAAAAATAAAAATAAAAATAAAAAATAAATAAATAAAAATAAATAAAAAAAGAAAGGAAAAAAGAGAAGAAAATCTCTCAACTTTATGTTTTCTGGACTATTATAATCTTATTTTTAAAAGAGTCAATCACTTCAACCAGAATGTTTTAAAAGCAGCGTTCCATCATCCCTAAGGAGAAGCAGTTTCAGAATAAATATATCTATTAGTCTACATAAAATGATTCTAGAAATATATTTCTCCTTATTTTATATTGTTAGTTCACAATAAACCAAACAAATTAAGTGAAATCATTTTAAACCTGTGGCAACATCAAGGAAAGTTAAATAAATCGGTTGGTATTACATGAAAACATAAAATAAGCCTTTTTAAATTTCCAAATCCAGGGCTCCAGAGTGTGTCTTTAAGTTTCCCTGACTGAGGATATATCGAGTACACAATTGAACACACTGAGATTGAATGCACAATTGCTCTCTTATTATGCAGTAATAGCTACATCAAAACCAGCAGGATGTTATATCACATCACCAAGTGGAGGAGAAACCCAGCCAGGTATTCAAGTACAATAAAAAAGAAAGGATTTGTTGCCACAGGAAGATTTGATTCCTAAAAGTAATGACTTACAAACTGAGCTGCCTATAATGTCTCATCTACTTTTTTTTTTAAGAATAAAAATCTATAATGTCAATATCTCCCAATTAACAACAAAGAAAAGAGATGAGTTAAAAGTTGCTTAGAAAGAAATGTGACTTTTAAAATAAAATGATGACCTTTAGAATGCATGAATATAAAGCTATAAAGTGATTACTATAATCACTAGAAAATTCTCATGCTAATTATCTTCACATCTTTTTATTAATATGAAGCAAAGAAGTGTCATCAGGATATGTAGGACATTTTTGTTTCATTTTAAAAGCTCTTTTATCTCAAATTAAGCTCTACTGTAACTAGAACAGTGGTAATACCCACAGTGAACATTGATTTCAACATAAATTGTGTAACACAATGCCTATCATGACCAATAAATACCTGTTAAATGAGCAAAACTATTACATATGTATTAAGCTGTATTTTTCACGTTGAATACAAGTTGAAGATATTTTTTCTGTTGTTCTAAAGCCCCTCTTAAATGAAGAAAGTACATTCTAATGGCTGCTGTGGTTTGCCTCCCAGATTTGCCTAAGCACTTACACTCCAGCTGCTAGAAATGCGGGGTGCTAAGAGCTTACAACTGAGTCCCACCTTGAAATCACCAGTGATTGAAAGACATTGCCTGGCCCCAAATTAGGTAACTTCTCAGAGGCTGCCTGTGTCCAATACTTGTCACTGTGGATGTCCAAAACCCAACTCCCTTGCCTTAGTTTAAAACAACTGAGAAGAGACATTCCAGCTCCTGAGGCCTCAGTTTGTAACACATCACAGATCAGCTTCTTCTCCTTCCATCGTCCCCTCACAGGTGTTCTTTCCAAAAGCACACACAAATTAAAATCCTGCACACACATTTTACACCCAGAGCTTATTTTCTGCAGAATCTAAACTCAAAGAGTTGGTCAAAGGTGGTCTGAGGAAGCATACTCTAAATGAGATTTGGAGGTGGACAACCCTCCCGCCTGCGAACACGGAGAAATCATCACCCTCACTCCACTCTCAGTGGAGTATGGTAATATCTGGCATGTGGTAGAAGCACAGATGTTAAATTTGTAGAAATGTTGAACTGGAAGAAAACACTGGCTGAACAAATGCCCTAGCAGATATAACTCAGGCATATGGAAGGTGTTGAGAAAGTCATAATTATAAGGACAATGGAATCAGATAGGGTGTTGAGGAGTGCAACTGATGCCCTAGAGAAAAACACTGAAGGTCTCCTTGGCAACATATAAAAAGAAACTAATTTACTGCAGCTGCAGAGAAAAAAAAAAAAATCTGAAAATCCACTTTATATAGGAAGAGAAAATCACAACTCTGGTGATTTTTTTTTTTTTCCAAGGTTAAGGCCCTGATGAAAAGGAGTAGGACCTGGAATTTTCTGATGGACTCATCAGAGTTAATGCACTGATAATCTCGAAAGCCTAGATACCCTGAAATTCTTGGGTTCGAAGAAGTGATCCTTTCCTCTCTGTTGAAAGCTAGCAAGGATTCTGCCTTGCAAGGTAACTCATGGCCGCTGCCTCCAGGATTCATTCTACTTCTTCTGAGTGCCAGAGCAATGACTAGTTTTAATTGATAACAGAGCCGTGCTGGGACTGCTCAGAAAGGAAAGGGCCTATACCCCATAGTAACTCCAGTATCTAGTCAACATGTACTACAGAACATGAGCTAAGAGAAGATGTGAAGGACTGGGTCCTGAAATTCCTCAGTTAAAGTTGGGAGACATAAAACGGCGTAAGGGAGAGTTCATCTCTGTAGGAGCTATAGATATAGAAACTAATCATAGGAGCATACTCCCATGAAGATGCAAATAAGCTGCATTTAGAGGCTTAGAATGTACCCTGAAATTTGGTGCAAAAAAGATTCTAGGATGGCTCTTGGAAGATAACGGAGGGCCATGGCTGACACTAAGTGAAGTAAAAATGCCAGAACTGCCATAGTGAAAAGGACCAAAGGGTTTATAATAGTGGGCATGTAAGAGCAGATATACTGTGGCATATATATATAGATATATCGATATATCTATATATCTATCTCAGGCATATGGAAAGTGCTGGGAAACATATATCTATATCTATATCTATATCTATATCTATATCTATATCCAAATCTATATCTATATCTATATATTTAGAGAGAGTTTCCAGTGAAAGATTAGATATACTTAGTATACAGTACACATGTATAATATACATTTCTATGTGGTGGCTGTCTTTGTGGTCAGATTTGGTTGCATTTGCATCTACGCCACCTAAGAGCAATAGAGATAATAGAATCCCAAGTAGAAGTATCACATAAACTTCTTAATTAAAAGTGAGTAGAATTAAATAAATGAGGAGTAAGTTTGCAATGGCAACTAGAGGGTTAAACCACAGAGAACGATGAAGATATTTAACAGAGCATGGCCTTGTTGGCAGTAAGGTAAATACGCACTGAGCAAGAGTACTGATCTATCTGGACAATGAAAATGAAAGCAAGAAGAATGATGAGGAGGCTAAAGAAGTTTGAAACTTATTGCCTAGTTTCCAGATCTTAGCTACTTCTCAGACCTAGAACCCAATGACTGAAGGCAAAGCAGGCCCCTAGGAGGAAGGAGACTGCAACGCCGTGGCAAATTTGTGCAGCAATGATTCCTCCAGTCTTTCTTGAAGGATCCAACAGTCATTTTTGAATATTAGCACAATGAGAATAGGGTGACATTCAGGCACTGTGAGAACTTCTGAAAACAGTCATGAATTAACACTGATTTCCAGAGATCCAGTGTATCATTATGGCCTCTGTGCTAGGGAAGTACAAAAGAGACACAAGGAATAGGCAGAATTCTAGGCCCAGGTCCAGGCTGCAGTGGGTCTGCTGGGTGTACCAACATTCCATGGACCTTTCTCTAGTCACCTACTGTGTAATTCAATGGGCATATACCATATATTGGACATTGGTTCCTTGGCTTGTAGGGGGATTAGCTTATCAGTGAAAAAGAGTAAGTAGGAGCCTTTGAAACTCCACACAATCAACCAAGAAAGCAAACCAAAATACTATCATATCTAAGTGGGAATGGTAGAGAACAGCACCACTCTTAAATACCTGAACAACATAAGTGTTATCTCCATAATATTCCCATTTTTTTAGTAACGTGGTTTTCCAAAAGTGCAACAGATACTGGAGGATGAAAGTGAATTACATCAAATTCAAGGAAGCTTAAGCTTCATTTTTAGCTGCTGTACCAGATATGTTGTCCTATCTGGAGATGATTCTTATGGCCTAGGGTACACGATATGTGACCTTTGGTTTTGCCAGTGTATTCTATTCACCCTGAAACATAAATCTCCTGATAGTACTCCAGTCCTTGAGGAGATCAATCACTTATTGGTGACCAGTTCATTCTACGGAATAGCAACTCACTTAGATAAGAACAGACACATATTCTGGATATAAATTTGCCTTTCCTTCCTGCCTGTAGGCCCTCAACTGCAACCTCTAGCTGAGAGTTGACAGAGTTGTTTTCTACTGATACAAATCACATACTGCATTGTGTCAAAACAAAGCCTCCACTTTATGGCAAGTCTGCTGAGGAAGTGGGCAATTGACCATGTGATCTTCTGGTCCTATAGCATAACACACTATCCAGACACCGCCAGCCAGATAGAGCAACAGAACAGCCTGTTGAAGGCCCTGCTAGAACAAAAATTTGGATGCAGAGATTTGTGAAAATGGGTTGACATTCTCTAGGCTACAGTGTACATTGTAAATCAGAGATTAGCAAACTTTGGCCCACATGCCAAATCCAGCTTTGCACTCTGTTTTTGTACGTAAGATGCTGTTGGAACGTTGACATACTCATGCCTTTGCGTACTTCCTTCAGCTGCTTTGCCACAGTAGAGGCGAGTGGTTATGGCAGAGGCCATATGTACAAAAAACCCAAAAATATTATCTACTACTCTGAGAAGAGCCAAACTCCTTGCTGCTCCCTCCTATAAATCATGAATCTTTATATGGTGAAATCTCCAACTGATAGAATACAAGTCTGAGAACTAAGGCGTGGAAGTAGATATGGTCCTCCTTATCTTCAGTGTAGGAAGAATTCTAAAATTTGCCTCGCCATTGTATAATAGTTTCTCCTTGTGTGTGGGCAGAATCTGTAAGTATAAAAATATAGTCATTGGCATGATTAGGTTACGGTATATGGACCAGCTGACTTTAAGAAAGCGAGATTTACCTTGGTGAGTCTGCTCTAACCAGGTGAGCTCTTAAATGCAATGCTGCTCTTCCTGAAGAAGAAACTCAATATGAGGGAGATTCCACAGTTCAGAAATTCTCTGCTTCTGTCTTTGCAAAGTAGCAAGAAACCTGAGTAGTCTCTAGGAGTAGAGAGTGACCCAGAGCTGAAAGCCAGCAAGGAAAAGAGGATTTCAGCACTTCAATCACAATTCTGCAAATAACTTGAATAAACTCAAAAGAGAATCCTGAGCCTCAAATAAGAGAGAAGCTCTGGATGACACCTTGATTTCAGCTGTTTGAGATCTGAGCAGAGATGGCCTACAGCAACTAGGAGATAATAAATGGGGGTTATTTGAAGCTGCTAAATTTGTGATAATTTTTATGTAGCAATAGAAACTCATACACAACCACTGTTGGTGTTTCATTTCCCTTTTAACCTGTTATCTGAGTGTTTAGGGTAGACTTCTTCAACTGTGGGAAGCAGTAAGATTTTCCACAAAAGTTTAAGCTGTAGATGCCAGGAAATTGACATGAAAGGAGTCACCATTGATAATTTTCCATGAGAAAAAGGATTCTTACTTTACCACAAGCATTGGGAAGAACATACTGGGTTTCAAGTACAGTTGGGTATCTCTGGTACTCCTTTGCCCAATCTTGTTGGCAAATGGGCCGGTGTAGCAGCTATGACTTTTTAAGTATAGAGAGGCCAAAGATGTAGACTCTTCAGATCCAGAATTTCTAACCAAGGTTGAAGGATGTATAGAGTAGATACTGCAGCTACAGGGACTATAGTTTATCCTACTAACCAGCCATTTTTTTTTTTTTTTTTAAGAGACAGAGTCTTATTCTGTCACCCAGGGTGGAGTACAGTGGCAAGTGGCACGATCATAGCTCACTGCAGCCTCAAATTCCTGGGCTCAAATGATCCTCCTTCCTCAGTCTCCTGAACAGACAGGACTACAGGCACACATCATCTTACCTGGCTAATTTTTTAGTAGAGATGAGCTCTTGCTATGTTGCCCAGACTGGTCTCCAACTCCTGGGTTCAAGCGATCCTCCCACCTTAGCCTCCCAAAGTGCTGCATTTATAGACATGAATAACCACACTCAGCCTCTTTTTCAGTCTTCTTCAGGAAATGAAAACAGGTTCCAGGAGGAGTTCTTTCAAGGTAGCATAAAATTATTATACTAAAATAGATCTGAGTAGCACAAGTGATGAATTGCAGTAGATGTCATAGGGTGCCACACAGATGTCATGTTTTGAACTGAGGCACTTGCTTCTCGGAGTGTTGGCTGCAGACATTTTACAGATGAATCTTTCCCTTGGGATAGCCTGCATCCTACAACTGGTGAATGCAGAGGTCCAAATTCCTGTTCCTCTGGCCCTATTTGAGGATAACACTTAAGAGCCATAGCAACTCCAGAGCTCTTCAGAGGATCAGCTAAGGCTTCTGCTGTGACTGCAGCTGAGTCCCACATCTACTTAAGGCAAGCTGTTCCAATCACTCCCTCACAGGTATTGTTCCCAAGAGAACTATCCAGTAAATTTTTGACATGACACACAAATCTCCATACAGAGGCTGGGGAGCTCACCATAAGACACATATTATCTGAAGATATTTTCTGCAGATACCTAGTCATTAGCATGCGTTTATCTCTTAAAAACCTTGTTTCAAGAAGATGCACAAACAGAGCTTAGAAACTGAAGGGAAACATTTGCAAGTTTGAATCACTGAGGCTCATGAAACAATATTGCTAGATGTTTCTGATTTCTCACATTGGAGAAAGAAAAGAGAGAGATGCAATACACTGTGGTCTGAATGTGTCCCTGGAATTCATGTGTTGGAAACTGAATCTCCAATGCAACACTATTGGAGGGTGAGGCCTAGGGGGAGGTGTATAACGCTATTAGAGAAGGGCCTGTGAGTGTGGGGTTAGCTCTCTTGAGCTCTTGCTCCTCTGTCTTCTGCTGTGTGAAGAAGGCCTTCACCAGATGCTGGTAACTTGATCTTGGACTTCCCAGCCTCCAAAACGATGAGCAGATACATTTATGTTCTTTTTAAATTACCCATTCTCAGGTGTTCTGTTACAGTAGCATAACTGTCCTAAGGCAGAGTAGGACAAGAATGTAAATGCAATACTTGGAATGGTAAACAAAGGATGTCAAGTTAAATAAAAGCAACAGCAAAATGAATAGATCAGAATGTGAAGTGTTTTTTCTTTAAGGTTGTCTTGATAAGAGGTGACAAAAAAGAAATCAGAGCATTTTTTAGAATAAAGATGACCAAAGTAATTAGGTAATACGTATATTAATTTCAGTACAAATAAGTGATATATACAAGAACAATTTTTTAAGTATACCAAATACTAGTACTCATAGCTAGCTGTATCAAATTCTATGAATTTGCCTTCAAGAACAATTTTTTAAGTATACCAAATGCTAGTACCCATAGCTAGCTGTATCAAATTCTATGAATTTGCCTTGATTGCTTCAATTTTTTTTTAAGTAATAGACTTTAATTTTTAGAGGAGTTTTAGGATTACAGGAAAATTGAACAGAAGTAAAGTTTCCATGTACCCTCTGAACCCCAAATAGTTAATTTTAGTAACATCTTTCATTAGTGCGTTACATTTGTTACAATTGATAAACCAATATTAATATATGATAATTAATTTAAGTCCATAGTTTACATCAGGATTCACTCTTTGTGATAGGCAGTTCTGTGCATTTTGACGAATGTAAAAACGCCATAAATCCATCATTACAGTATCAAACAGAATAGTTTCACTGCCCTAAAGATCCCCTTGTTCCACCTAATCCATCTTCCTTTTCTTCTGCTGAATACCTAGTAATGACTAATCATTTTATCCTCTCCATACTTTTACCTTTTCCAGAATGTTATTGTTGGATATATATGTAGTAGAACTTCTTCTGCTACTACACACACTCACATAACACAATACTTCTGACGACAGATGTGTGGGGAGTTTTCCCCACATACCAGGTAACTCTCCAGCAGCCATCAGCTCTGTATCCTATAAGTTAACTGAATTCTGATATTATTTACCTGGAGATATTGTCAAATCTTACAGGCTGAGGACTCGGTCTTATACTAAGACTGCCTCCAGTTTCATTTTCCAGTCGTAAGTAGTAGGTTGTTAGCTATACTTTTGACCCACTGGCTATAAATCAGGTTTCCCATGACCCCCTCCTAGGGTTCCATTAATTTGCTAGAGAGGCTCACAGAACTCAGGGAAGCACTTCACTTAGTTTACAGGTTTGTTACTAAAGAATGCAATTAAGAATACAGGTGAAGAGCCAGAAGGAGAGATACGTAGGGCAAGGTCTGGAAGGACTCTGCGTGCAGGAGCTTCTGTCCTTTGTGGAGTTGGAGTGCGCCACTCTCCTGACAGGTAGGTGCGTTCACCAAATAGGAAGCTCCTCAAATTCCCTAGTTCAGGGATTTTTGTGGAAGCGTTATCAGTAGACACGACTAATTATTCACTGTATTTCTAGTCCCCTCTCCCCTCTCTGGAGAATTGGGTTTCCAAGGCTGAAAGTTTCAAGCTTCTACTCATGGCCTAATTTTTCTGGTGACCAGCCCCTATCCAGGAACCCACCAAGAGTAGCCTCATTAGAAGAGAAGGTGCTCCTATCACTCAGGAAATTACAAAGGTCTTACTTAGGAGCTCTGTCTCAGGAACTAGGAAAGTAACCTAATACTGGAACAAAATATTCTTCTAGCATTCCTATTGCTCAGGAGATTACAGAGATTTTAGTAGTTCTGTGCCAGGAACCAGGGGCAGAGACAAATATATTAATATATATATATATTCCTTATATTTCACAGTCATATTACTTATATTTCACAGTATTTGGGATCATACAGTATGTATTCTTTTCAGAATGACTGGCTACTTAGCAATAGTCACTTAAGATTCCTCCATGTCTTTTCGTAACTTGATAGGTCATTTTTTCTATTTTATGGGTCACCCTGTTTATTCAATATTGAAGAACATCTAGATTGCTTTCAATTTTGGTAATTATGAATAAAGTTGCTGTAAACATTAATGCACAAGTTTTTTTTTTTCTTTGTGGACATAACTTTTCAACTAATTTGCGTAAATACTAAAGGGCATGATTGCTGGATTGTATGGTAAGATTATGTTTAGCTCTGTAAGCACTGCCAGACTATCTTTCAGATTGGCTGTACAATTTTACATTCTCACAAGCAATAAATGAAAGTTTCTGTTGCTCCACATCCTCTTCAACATTTGATGGGATCTGTTTGGAGTTTTAGTAATTCTACTGCCATGAAGTAGTACTTACTTAATATTCAATTCCCTAATTATATATGATGTTGAGCATCTTTTCATAAGCATAATTATGTGTATATCTTCTTTGGTGAAGTGTCTATTCATACCTTTGGCCCATTTTTAATTGGGTTGCTTGTTTTCTTATTGCTAAATTTTAAGAGTTCTTTGTATATTTTTGATACATGACGTTTGCCAGATATGTGTTTTGCAAATATTTTTTCCTATTTTTTGTCCTTCTTTTCATTTTCTTAACAGTGTCTTTCACATGGAAGTTTTTAATTTAAATGAAGCCCCAGTTTTCTGAGAGTTTTATCATGAATGTGTGTTGAATTTGATATAATGTGTTTTCTGCATCTATTAATGTAATGCAATTTTCTTTATTTAGCTTTTTGATGTTATGGATTACCTTAGTTGATTTTCAGCTGTTGAGTGAATCTTGCATAGTTGTAATAAATCCAACTTCATTGTAGTACATATATTTTTAGACACTGCTGGATTTGATGTGCTAATATTCTGCTGAGGATCTTTGCGCTTATGCTCATGAGAGAGATTGTTACATAGCTTTCCTTTCCTGTAATATTTTTGTCTACTTTTGGTATTAGCGTAACACTGGACTCATAAAATTAGTTAGAAGTATTACTACAACTTCTATTGTCTGGAAGAAAATGTAGGTCCTTGGTATAATTTCCTTTAAAAAAATTTGGGACCGGGCACAGTGGCTCACGCCTGTAATCCCAGCACTTTGGGAGGCCGAGACGGGCGGATCACGAGGTCAGGAGATCGAGACCATCCTGGCTAACATGGTGAAACCCCGTCTCTACTAAAAACACAAAAATTAGCCTGGTGTGGTGGCGGGCATCTGTAGTCCCAGCTACTCAAGGAGAATGGCATGAACCCGGGAGGCAGAGCTTACAGTGAGCCAAGATCCAAGATCGCGCCACTGCACTCTAGCCTGGGTGACAGAGCAAGACTCCATCTCAAAAATAAATAAATAAATAAATAAATAAATAAATAAGTAGATGCAATAAAATACAATTGGTTAAATTTACTGGAGCCACAGTCAGCAATCTTTTTGGCACCAGAAATCAGTTTTGTGGAAAATAATTTTTCCAAAGATGGGGCGGGAGACAGGATGGTTTCAGGATGAAACTGTTCTGCCTCAGAACATCAAGCATTAGAGTCTCATAAGAAGCATGCAGCCTAGGTCCCTTGCATGTGCAGTTCACAGTAGAGTTCATAATCCTGTGAGAATCTAATGCTGCTGCTGCTCTGACAGGAGGCAGAGCTCAGGTAGTAATGCTTGCTTGCTTGCCAGTCACCTGCTGTGTGACTTGCTTCCAATAGGCCAGGGACCAGTACTGGTCCATGGCCTGGGGCTTGGGGACCCCTGCACTAGAGAAGACATCTTGAAAAATTATTAATTATTGGCTCAATTTCTTAAATATAGAGTTCTGTTTCTCCTCGTGTGTTTTGGAAGATTGTGGCTTTCAAGAAATTGATCCATTTCTTCTAGGTTATCAAATTTATGAGCATAGAGTTTTACAAAATATTCTTTATTATCCTTTTAATTTTCATAGGATTAGTAGTGATGCCTCTTTTTAATTTCAAAATTAGTAATATGTTTCTTTTTTCCTTACTTAGCTGGGCTAGTCCATTATCAATTTTATATATAAAAAACCAGGGTCTGATTTGGATTTTGTCTGTTGATTTTCTGTTTTTAATTTTTTAAATTTATGATTGAATTTTACATTTCTAGTTTCCTAAAGAAGCTTAGATTAATTCTCTCAGATTTTTCTTCTTTTCTAATATATGTATCACTTCCGTAAATTTTTCTCTAAGCATTGTTTTTACTGCCTTCCATACATTTTTATATTATATATTTTTCTTTCAAACATTTTTAATTTATTTTGAGACTTCTTTGATCCATGTGTTATTTAGAAGTGTGCTGTTAAAACTCAAGTATTTTTTGAATTTTCCAACTATCTTTTAGTTATTGATTTTTAATTCAATTATATGATTGTCTGAGGACACATTTTATATAGATTTCTATTCTTGTAAATTTGTTAAGTTTTCTTATTCATGGTCCAGAAAGTGGTCTGTCTTCGTGGATGTTTCATGTGAGCTTCAGAAGAATGTGTGTTCTGCCATTGTTGGATAACATGTTCCATAAATGCAAGTTGGACCCAGTTGATAGAAGATGCTCTTCTGTTCAACTATGACCTTACTGATTTTCTGACAATTACTGATTAAGAGGGATTGAAATCTCTAACAATTAATTATTCATTTCTCCCTGAAGTTCTTGTACATTTTGCCTCATGTATTTTGATGCTACGTGGTTAGCTTAATACACCTTGAGAATTGTTCTTACTTCTTGGAGTATTCACGCTTTATCATCACGTAATGGTCCCCTTTATCCGTGGTACATTTTGTCACTCTGAAGTGCACTTCATTTGAAATTAATATAGTTGCTGTAGTTTTCTTTTGATTCATGTTAGGTTGGTGTGTCTTTTTCAATCCCTTTACGTTTAATCTGTCCTTGTCTTTATATTTAAGCTGATTTTCTTGTAGACAATATATAGTTAGTCCTTTTTTTTTCCTGTTCTCACAATCTCTGTGTATTGGTGTATTAAAATCACTAACATTTCAATAAATAGTTGATATAATTGGATTACTATCTACCATATTTATTGCTATTTTCTACTTATTGCTCTGATTCTTTGTTTTTATTTTTGTTTTCCATGTCTTCTGTTTCCTCTAATTTAAATTAAGCATTTTGTATGATTCCAATTTTTCTCCTCTCTAAATATATCAGTTATAGTCATTCTTTTGCATTTTAATGGTTGCTGTAGTCTTTGCAATATTCATTTCTGACTAATTGAAGTCTGCTTTCAAATAACACTATACTACTTCATAGATAGTGCAAATACCTTATACGAGAGTGCTCCTAATACTTTCTTCCTGTTCCTTAACATATCTGCCATTCATTACACTTATCTGTCAGTTTTAATCACTGAATACATTGTTGATACCATTATTTTGAAGACATTGCTATCAATTAGATCAATTTTAATTTTTAAAAATGCCATTTATTTTGCCATCAAGTATTTTATTTTGCCATACTTTTCCTTTTTTTATGTAGGTTTGAGTTTCTGAGCTATATCACTTTCCCTCTCTCTGAAGTACTACTTTTGATAATTCTTGAAAGGCAGGCCTATTGGCAATACATTTTTGTTTGCCTGAGAAAGTTTTTATTTCTCCTTCACTTTTGAAGAAGAATTCCAATGGATTCAGTATTCTAAGTTAGTATTTTATTTTTCTTTCAACACTTTCAATATTTCACACTACTTTCTTCTTGCTTGTATGTTTTCTAAACAGAATTTTCACTTAATTCTTATTCTTGTTCCTCTATAAGTAGAGTTATCTGCGCTTGCCCATAACCCTCACCTCAGCTGCTTTTAATATTTTTCTTTCATTTTGATTTTCTGCAGTTTGATACAATGTGCCTAGGTGTAGACTTTTTGGCATTTGTCCTGCTTTGTGTTTTCTGAGATTCTTGGATCTGTGGTTTGGTGTCTGTCATTAATTTTGAAAAATTTTCAGCCATTATTACTTCAAATATATATTTTGCTCCTTTTTATTTTATGCTTCTAGTATTTCCATTCATTAAACATATGATACACCTTTTGTGATTGTTCTATAGTTTTTGAATATTTTGTTTGATTTTTTTCTTTTTTTTTTCCTTTTCAGTTTAGAAAGTTTCATTTTCAAGCATGTGAATTATTTCCTCATCCATATCTAATCTACTGATAAGCATATAATACATTCTGCATTTGTGTTACAGTTGTTTTTTGTTTGACTCAAAATGTCCTCATAACATTTTCTTCAAATGCTCATCTCTCAGCTGACATGTGATCTTGCATGTTGTGCACTTTATACATTAGAGCTCTTGACATATTAATTAGAATTATTTTAAAGTCCTAGTCTGATAATTCCAAAACTCTAGCCATATCAGTGTCTGGTTCAGATGTTTACTTTTTATCTCGAGACTGCATTTTTTGTCTTGCCCCATGCCTTTTAATTTTTTTCTCATTTTGTGACTGGGGAGCATGACAAGAAACTGCAATAAATAGGCCTTAGTGTGAGGTTTTATGTTTACTAGTCAGAAGTGTCTACTCTTTATAGTAGCTGTGTGTGTAAAAGGTTATCATGTCCTCTAGTGTCTTTGTTTTTGTTTTCCTTGATGTCTTTAGGTCTCTTTAGAGACTCATTTGAAATAGGACCTGAGTCTTGGCTTTCTTTCCATTATAATCCCTTATACAGGAGCATGAGTTATGTGGTATAAAATGTGAGCTAAGAGAAGCAGTCTACAGTCCTGTAATTCAATTTCAGTCTTTTAGGGAGACTGTGCACCAGATATGTGACCTTCACAAGTGCTTCTGAGGCGTTTTTGTTTTTGTTTTTTTAATCCCTAGAGATGCTAGTGGGTGTTTGATTTGGGTTTCCGCCTTCTCCCAGTTAGGTTCTGGAAAACCCACGTTGCGTAGGCTCTGGTAAAGTAGTTTTATTTGAAGACAGGCTTCTGTCAAGGAGAAGGGAATGTTCTGGACTTATATTGAAATTCCAGCTACTGGAAGCTGGAGGGGATTTTTCACCGACCTTCACAGGAGAAACTGGTGGGACTCCTGGAGGTAAAAATCATGACATTTTGAGTCTCCCCAAGACCGGGCCCCTCAATTTTTAACTGTCAGCTCATGCACACTGAGAGTCCAGCAATTCCTCAATTGCAGTTCGAGTGTTCCTTCTGGCACTGGATTCAGTGGCAAGTTTCTGCTCCTTGGTTTTGGTTTCAATTAAGTTGTGATTTTTCGCTGTTTATCTGTCTCTCCAATTTTTCATGGCAGCAGTTTGCTCGTGACCTCAGTTTTCTGAAAGATCTAAACAGAGTTGTTGATTTTCAGTTTGTTCAGCACTTTTTTTTTTTTTTTTTTTTTTTTGCTGTTGTAAAGGCAGAAATGATGGCTTCTCAGCTCTTTATATGTCATGTAAGACCCCAGAGTTTTCCAGATTTCTTTAAAAAAAAAATCTATTACAAATGATTTCATTCCAGCTCTAGCCTTAGGTATCACCTTAGTTCTGGCTGATATAAAAAATTACCATAACCAGGGAGATTTAAGAGACATGAATTAATTTCTTACAGTTCTGGAGGCTGAAAGTCTGAGATCAAGTTTCCAAGCATCATCAGGAAATAGTGGGGGCCCTTTTCTGAGTTGCAGCCTGCTATCTTCTTGTGTCTTTGGTGGCAGAGAGTGAGAACGCTCTCTGATGTCCCTTTTATAACAGCACTATTCCCATTCAATAGGGCTTCACCCTCATGATCTGGGAGACTGTACCCGAATCTAATTACCTTCCCAATACTCTACCTCTAATATCACCTCAGGGACTAGGATTTTGACATATACATTTTGAGAGGACACAACATTCAGTCAAATACTTTCTGCCCCTGACCTTTCAAAATTCATGTCCTTCTCACATGCAAAATATATTCATTCCATTCCAACAGTTCTAAAAGTTTTAACTCATTCCAGCATCAGCTCTAAAGTCTAAAGTCCAAAATCTTACCTAAGTATCATCTAAATCAATGGTGATTTAATAAATGGGTGAGACTCAAGGTATAATTTATCCTGAGGCAAAATTTTTCTTCAAAAGAGTGACATGCTTCCAAAATACAGTGTTGGCATAAGCATTGATAATCATCCTTATTCCAAAAGGCAGAATAGGGAACAATGAAAGGATGTGAGGTTCTAAGTAAGTACTAACCCAAGCAAGGCAAACTCCGTGAGATCTTAAGGTTTGAGAATAATCTGCTTTGGCTCCATGCCCTGCCTTCCAGCCCCACTGGAATGGCAGTTCCACCTTCAGATAAACTGGGGCAGAGGTCCTGCCTTCCGGAGCCACTGACATGGCAACGTCACTCCCACAGTTCAGTGGGGCACTGACCATGCTATCGCTTTCTGTAGTGACTTCACCCATGCCACAGCTCTTTGAGGTGGCCCCACCCATGCCATGATTCTCTGTCAGGGAAAAGGTAGCACCCCCAGGGCTCTTCTGGATATCCTTCTTGTCCTTTGAAGTCCAGGTGGAGGTGTCCTGCTCCCTATGCCTATGCATTTGGGGCCGTCTTCCCTTGTTTTTTCAATGATAACACGTGTTTGCAGCTGAACAGCTCTATGGTCTGGTCCTGGGGTCTAAGAAGTCTGACAGTCTTCCTCCATTTTGTCCTGTTTTCTCTAGTTCCTGCTGTCAATGCTTCTGCTGTTGTAATCCAATCTCTATTCCTGGCTTTCGCTGAAATGGTTGACCAAGTCTGTGGTTCACACTGGTAGTGTTCTCTTCTGAACACTGTTTCTCAATTTTTGTAATATGTACAGGCAAAGAATTATCTAAGTCTTCAAGTTCTGGTTCCTTTTTTGATGATCAATAACATCTTCAATTCATCTTTCTTTTTCTTACATTTTATGATAAGCCATCAGGAGAAATCAAGCCACTCCTTTAACACATTGCTTAGAAGTGTCCTTGGCTAAATATACAATTTCATCACTCACAAGTTTGCCTTCCACAAAACACTAGCACATAAACATGAGTCAGCCATGTTCTTTGCCAGTTTATGGCATGGATAGTCTTTCCTCCAGTTTCCAATAACATGTTCTACATTTTCATCTGATACATCATCAGAGTGGTCTACACCATTCTTATTTCGACCTATATTCTCTTCATCATTATTCAGATATGCCCTGAGAAGACACAGGCATTATCTGTAGCTCTCCTCTTTTCTTTCCGAGTTCTCAACAGAATTGTGTTTAAAATTCATTTATGACAATCTAGGCTTTTCCCAGCATGCACTTTCAAATTCATTCAGCTTTTACCCCTTACCCAATTCTAAAGTTACTTCTAAGTTTTTAGGAATTTGTCACAGTAGCATCTCCACTTTTAGGTACCAATTTCTGTGTTAGTGAGTTCAAATGTTATGACAAACTACCATAGACTATGGAACTAAACATTAGACATTTATTTCTCATAGTTATGGAGGCTAAAAGTCTGAGATCAGGGTGCCAGGATGGTTTGGTTCCGGTTAGAACCCTCTTCTGAGTTTCAGACAGTCTTTTCCTATATCCTGACATGAGATAACAAGAATGAGAAAGCCTTCCAGTTTTTTTTTTTTTTTTAATAAGGGCACTACTCTCATTCATGAAGGCTCCACCCAGTTTGCTTCAGTTTCTTAATCACCTCCTAAAGCCATCATATTGGGATTTAAGATTTCGACATATAAATTTAGGGGAACACAAGCATGCAGTCCATTTCAAGTGTTTACCATACAAGAGGAGTAATATTATATCTCTATATATATGTATGTACCCATAAAAATATATATAGTAACATTTTTGCACATTTTAAAATCTTATGTAAGCAATTATATTGTGCGTACTTGACTTGTTTCATTTTACATTATATTTTATAGATTTGCTGATATTAATATATGTGGCTCTAATTTTCATTTTGTTTTCTTTTTTCAAGAATTAGGAGAAGTCTGAGATTTTATAATATTTGCTAGCTTGCAAGTCAGCCTGCTACAGTTTTATAGTTGTTGAAGACATAACACTCTTGGGTCAGAGACAAAGGATATTAATTTTCTCAACAGTAGGAGAGGTCAGAGTATCTAATACATTTTCTTTTGCCTGAAGCCCTAATACTCATGGGAAAATTCAAAGAGGTCTAGGTGACTCCTGGACATGCAGAGAATTGTGTTACAGGAGAGAAACACTGAACTATAGGGAACCTGAGTGCTTTCAAATGGACAGTAATCATGCAAAACATTTTTCTATCTTCTAAGACTGTTCACTGCACAAAAATCCTTGAAAAAATAATACGAATCAGTGGCAGTCAGTGTCTTTTCTCAGAAACATGAAGAAATATGAGAAACCCATAGAGAATTATCTGTTTATGGATATTGGTTGCATGAAAAAATCTGATTCATTAAAGCTATTGCTAATTTTATTAACAATTTATTACTTATTTTTATGTAGAATGCTGCAGTAAACAGACTTGTGCAAATGTTGAACATATATGTGTATATATATGAAATATAAATCTTACATACTAATGTAGGGAATATAACATAACATATACAAGACAATATATATTTTATAATATATATGATACATTTCATAAATAATATATATAAATCTTGAGCATATATGTATGTTCAAGAGAAGCATGTGTGTGTGTGTACATATACATATACATATATATATATTATCCAAATGAGTCTGCCTTTTTAATATGATCTTGGGTGTTCTATTTGTTTTTTGTTGCTATTGTACTGTTTTATTCTGTTTTTCTTTTTATATATTGAATTTATATTCAGCACCTTGTTGATGTCTTATATAATATCTATTTTTTGTCAATAGATATTTTCAATTATTATCACAACCCCTTAAGCCCTAGGAAAGAGTCACTCAGCAGATATTGTACCTAACAGTAATCATAAGTATATAAAGCTTCAAGAAATTTTGATTAAAAACATGGTTTAATTTTATTTTCTATTGTTTTTCTTTTATTTTCTATTGTTTCTCAATTTTTATTTTTTATTGTTCTTTGCTTGAAATCTTTTCTCTAAAACAACTACGTCTTCCTGTGTAACTAATCTTTACACTGTGCATTTTGGAAAACAGTTCATTAAATAATTTCATCTTGAGATTTTTGTGATTAAAGTCCTTCTTTGGGGTGTGCGTGCGTGTGTATGTGTACATATAGCTACACATATATATATATATGTATGTTACATGCACACACCATACACACACACGCACGCACTCATACACATTGGTGATACATTACCTTCGGAGAAAAGTTACACTTTTAAAGGCTTTCATTTTAGCTTCAATAGGAAAGAAAGGCTAAATCCTTTTACTAAGTAGCCATTTATAAAACGTTAGTTTCAATCAAGGAGAATGAAAAGAAATAGAGCAAAGCCTTATAACAAGAAAGCACTCATTTCCTTTACCTCAGATTCCCAAACACATTGGCAAAGATGAAAACAACTTTCCTGCTGATGCTATTATCTATGATAGCCAATCCTTTCCTCCCACAATGAGGGCCTGGAACAACAATCCGTTCCATGGGCGGCAGAGGCAATACAAAATGGGCAGGTGAAGAATTTCAGCATACGAACAATAAAAAATATAGATGGCTGGACAATCACCAACAACAAAAGAGCCAAAAAACCCAAATTTCATTGCTTGTGTTTGTTCCAACTTCCCAGTTCTTTCTCTATTTTCTTAGAGTTCCTATAGAGATGAGGAATTCACACAAAATGATCCTTTTCTAAGCTACACAGAAACAAAACAGATTTGAAAACAAAGAAACAAAAAGAAGAAAATTTAATTTAAGCTTGTGATGATAGGAAGTCAAACAAAGTTTCTTTTCTTTTGCTTGTATGATTACTTGGAATGACAGTAATTTTGTTAAATATACTTTTCTTCCAATAGGTCTTAGGAAATGGCCTTGTACTTAATGTTCTGTTCTAAGGTTTGAATGATGAAATGTTGTAAAAAAAAAAAAAAAAAAAAATCTGGGGGGTGCTTTTTTATTTTGCAAGTGCTATTTTATAGAAAACACACCGTTTTTATGTTTTTTAAATAAGTAATCTTTTAAATTATAAAAGTCATATAAATTTGAAAGAAATTTATAACTTACTGCAAGGTACACAGAAATCTTTAAGATTTCCTCTGATTGTACCACCCAGAGTAAAGGACTCTACTAATATCTGTAGTGTGTGTGTGTGTGTGTGTGTGTGTGTGTGTGTGTATAGATACATAACTCTATGGTATTTTACTATATGAAATTTCTACTTAGAGGCATTCATATTGCCACAATTTTATTAAAGCTATTTTTATTGAGGTAAAATATATTTATATTAGTTACCATCTTTGTCATTTTTAAGTGTACATTTCAGCAACAACAAGTACATTTATGTATTTTTTCCTTCATCCTCCTCCTTTTCTGGCCTCTGGTAAAAGACTATTGAAAATTATGCTGCAAGTATAAGTTTAAATATAAATAAAAATAGTATACACTCATTACTTCCTCCTGAAACATACCAGCAACTGGAATTGTTTAGATATACAGATGTAAGTAAACTTATGACATATGATATGGCAAAAAAAAATTGGAGGACATAATTTTTCAATTTATTTTATGTTGAAGTGAAGAAAATAATAGGTGGAATTGTAAAGCATAATAAATAAAGACATCTTGGATACTGAGAAATAGTCAAACTAGTATCACTTTAACTTTTCCATGTACTTTTATTTATTAATTGGAAGAAACAATTTTAAGTTATGCTCTCTACTGTGGGATCTTACTATGATCTTCATAAATTATAAGAAAGAAACAAGAACATGTGTAATGAAAAGACCATTGCTTTTATTTCTACTTAACATAAAAAGAGGTAAGGAACACATTTTCATATTGCCTAGTTTAAAGGCTTTAATCTAAACTTCAAAATGAACATTTGAATAACCTAGAATGCTCATATAATTGATTTATCTTCTTCATCTTTTTGCTGGGTATTCATTACTTTAAATGCATTCTTACAGTTATATAGGAATCCTAGTTCTGCTTCTGAAGCTTATATACTTGACCTTTTGGACACCACTAGTGGTCCTTCCAGTTATATCCTAAGCAATTTACCTCTTGCTCCAAGCATACCCTGCAAAAGTCTAAATTTTATACAACAGGGGATGAATCACAGACAGAATGCATCCCATTGTGAAAGCACATCTTCCATAGAAGTAAAGCTGTCACTAGTATGTCTGTATAGTTTACAAACTGCAGTGGAAAATGCCCACGATTTCATCAGACCCGGCTTTGAGCGTTGTCACTATCTTTCATCATTATCCTGTTATTTTTGACCCACTAATTATCACCAGCGAGTTTTAATTTGTGCATCTAAAGAAATGGAGATAATTTGCCCTTGAAGGCATGTATATGTAATGTGCCTAACATGAGTCATGGCTCACTGAATATCGATTCCCTAAAATTGTCTTACTTATGATTTACTTAATTTTATTCTTAAAACATTCTTGTGAGATAGTTCCTACTATCATTAAAATTTTGTTGTGTAGCCAATTAAGAAATCAGTTAATATGAATTAAAAAATAGAGAAGCCATGATACAAGGTCTGGTGGTCCATTCAGATGTGAGATTGAACCTAAGAAACTGGAAATTATCATCCCTAACAGACAGTAAATATTATAAACCCTGTCCATATATAATAATATGAACAGCAAAACAAAACAGAAAAACCAGAAGATAAAGGGAAGAGATGTGGGACAATAGGTGATCATTCTAATTATCATATGTCTCAAAGCAAAATGAATTAATTCAGATTGTCAATTTTGAAACATAGAAATTTAAAAAGTTTGCCAATCTCAAAAAAAAAACTTATTGTGTAGATGAGTAAATTGAGGCTCAGAAGTAAAATGACTTACCCAAAGAATCAAAACTCTTAGATTGAAAGCCACACGTAAAACGTAGCTATATAACCTCAGGTGGTATGTTTTTGACTATAGAATATTGCAAAAAATGCCATTGGAAAGCATAATTCATTTTTGCATTTGTGATAAATCGATGAATATGATGTCAAATTATTATGCTGAGGACATGCTGGGAGTGAAGTTTCCCCGTGGTTAATCACAGATGCCGTCGTGCCAGGCTGCAGGCCTAAAACATGAAGTGTCTCCTGGAGCAGAGGTTTTTACAAAAAACACCGCATAGAACTACTTTAAATGGTTACATTTTTTTCCTTTGCTGCTGTCCCATTTTCCAATTAGTTTCGCTGGATGCATGCCCCTTTCCCCATCTAGACCAATCAGTCCCTGGCCACTGGGCAAGGAATAGATAACACGAGAAGCTAATTCTATTTGAGCTAACAAATCCTTATTTCCAAGTCCTTACTCTCAATTAGTTTTGAGTTTGTGGGATTGGGTAAATATAAGCTTGACAAATGTTCATGAATAACAACAAATCAGTGTTGCATTTAACTGGTGATAAATCTGAATTTTTAAATGACCAGATGGTTAAAGAGGAACATGAAGTTAGTACGAAAGTTTCAGTTGGCACAAGGTGTTGGTAACATGCTCAATATAAAGACAAACAAGGGTCGCATTTAAATAAGTATAATACTTTTATTTTTTATTTTTTCAACTAAGCTATAGAACTGAAGGAAAAAGTTCATAGATATTTAAGATTGAGTATAAAGGCACTCAGGTGAGAGATTATCAAATCGAGAGATGTCTGCTCAAAAGTAGGTACTTACTAAAATAATTCCTGGGGTTATCACTGTTGAAAATGACAAAGTGATTATCTTTTAAAAGTCAACTATTTTAGAGAGGCATTTTCCGTTATTACTGTGGAGGGATTGAGCTTAACCTTGTGGAAAAACAGTAAGTGCGGGGTCAGAAAATGTCTACAATTTGGGGATTGACATAAACTGTGTCAATGTGTTCAATTTTGGAACAGACATCATATCTAAAATTTCTGAGACTGGATATTTTGCCATTTGAAAATGGAAATTGCATATACAGCTTCATATATGGATTAGTATGTATGAGTTTTAGACCCCACTAGTATGTACAAGTCATCGATCCTAACATATTTTCATTGCTTCTCACATATGGATTATTATTTATGAGTTTTAGACTCCACTAGTATGTACAAGTCATCGATCCTAATATATTTTCATTGCTTCTCACATATGGATTATTATTTATGAGTTTTACACCCCGCTAGTATATACAAGTCATCGATCCTATCATATTTTCATTGCTTCCTTACTGTCTCACTCCTCTCTATAAATAGCTGAAATTCCAAAACCTCACTTTTACCTTAGGTTCCCTGTCGAATACATGGATGCTGGACAAATCTTCATTCGAAACGTAATCTCATCTCCCCCTAGCCTATAACTACACCTATGCATTCAAATATGATAGGAGAAAAATACACAGCCATCATCTTAGTCCATTTGTTTTGCTATAAAGGAATACCTGAGGCTCAGCAATTTATAAAGAAAATAGGTTTATTTGGCTCATGATTGTGCAGGCTGTACAGGAAGCATGACACCAACATCTTCTGGTGATGGCATTAGGAAGCTTTCATTCACAGCAGAAGGTGAAAGGGAGCAGGCATCACATGGCGATGGAGGAAAGAAGATAGACGAAGAGGTTCCAGGAGCTTTTCAACAACCTGTTCTCACAGTAACTAAGTGTAAGAACTCAATCACTCCAGTAGGAATGGCAGAGAGCCATTCAGGAGATATCCACCCCATGATTCAAAACCCTCCCACCAGGTCCCAACTTCAGCACTCGGGATCAAAGTTCACATGAAATTTAGTGGGGCCAAACAAACTATATCTGAGCCACAGCAGGCATGCTGACTATCGTGCTTTAAATGTAGGACACCTAACTTCAAATTGGCCATTATTGCTTTCCTGTAATTTTAGTACAAGCCTCTATGTAGTTCACTCACTCTCCTCCTCTCATGGATGATGATTTTACATGTTCCCGTTCTCAAAACCCTAAGATTTCCAGTCCTATCTTGACTCTTAGGAGATGACCTGAAATCCAGTTGACTCATAAAATACAATAGAATAGATTCCCACAACCTTCCACCATTGCATCCACACTTCTGCGAGCACCTGTGCCCACATGACCTGACTCCAATTCCATTGCTATCTACTAAAACTTCGCATCCTTTTCTAGCCATTGTCCTTTTTCTCCTCCCTTTCCTAAAATAGTTGTTATTACTCACTGATTCCAGTTACTTCCTCCCCCTAAATTTACTCTTGAACCTTTTCCTGGATATTGCTGCTGAATTGGCTCTTGCAAAATCACCGATAATTTTCACGTTGGTAAATGAAATGATTTGTTCTCAAATTACTTGAACGTTCATTGACATTCTTGTATTTGACTATTTCCTCCTTGAACTATTTTTCTCACACTGATTCCAAGAAATTTACTCTCTTTATTGCTCCTGTTACATGACCCCTCATTCTCAGCTCTTTTTGCTTGTTCTTTTTCTTCCTCAATGCACTAGCATGGATGTGTCCCAAGGCTCAGTTCTCAGATCTCTATCTTTCTCTACCCAATTTTCCTTCTGTAGTAATCCACTCTTACCCAAAGCTTTTTTTGTGTGTGTGTGTGTATGTCAAATCTTTTTTTTTCAATTTAATTTAATTTGATTTTAAGTTCTGTATTACATGTGCAGGACGTGTAGGTATGTTACATAGGTAAACATGTGCCATGGTGGTTTGCTGCACCTGTCAACCCATCACCTAAGTATTAAGTCCCACATCCATTAGCTATTTGTCTTGAAGCCTTCCCTCCCCCTCTCCTCTGACAGGCTCCAGTGTGTTGTTCCCCTCCCTGAGTCCATGTGTTCTCATTGTTCAGCTCCTACTTAGAAGTGAGAACATGTGGTATTTGATTTTCTGTTCCTGTGTTAGTTTGCTGAGGATGATGGCTTCCAGCTCCATTCACGTCCCTGCAAAGGACATGACCTCATTCCTTTTAAAGGCTGTATAGTATTTCATGGTGTATACATACCACATTTTCTTTATCCACTCTATCATTGGTGGGCATTTGGGTTGATTCCATGGCTTGCCATTGTGAATAGTGCTGGAATGAACATACACGTGCATGTATCTTTATAATAGACTGATTTATATTCCTTTTGGTATATACCCAGTAATGGAATTGCTAAGTCAAATGGTAGTTCTGGTTCCAGGTCTTTGAGGAATTGCTACACTGTCTTCCACAATGGTTGAACTAATTTACATTCCCACCAACAGTGTCAAAGTGTTCTTATTTCTCCACAGCCTTACCAGCATCTGTTGGTTCTTGACTTTTTAATACTCACCATTCTGACTGGTGTGAGATGGCATCTGATTGTGGTTTTGATTTGCATTTCTTTAAAGATCAGTAATGCTGAGCTTTTTTTCATATGTTCATTGGCTGCATAAATATCTTCTTTTGAGAAATGTCTGTTCATGTCTTTTGCCTACTTTCATGTCCTTTGCCTACCTTCTAAAGTTTGTGTGTGTGTGTATGTGTGTGTGTGTGTATAAATTTATTTAAGTTCCTTGTAGATTCTGGATATTAGACCTTTGTCAGGTAGATACATTGCCGAAACTTTCCCCCATTCTGTAGGTTGTCTGTTCACTCTGATGATAGTTTCTTGTGCTATGTAGAAGTTCTTTAGTTTAATTAGATATACCATTTGCCAACTTTTGCTTCTGTTGCAATTGCTTTAGACATTTTGTCTTGAAATCTTTGCCCATGCCTATGCCCTGAATGAGATTGCCTAGATTTTTTTCAAGGGTTTTTAGAGTTTTGGGTTTTACATTCAAGTCTTTAATCCATGTTGAGTTAATTTTTGTATAAGGTGTAAGGAAGGGGTCTAGTTTTAATTTTCTGCGTATGGCTAATCATATGCAGCATGGCCATTTCCATGACATTGATTCTTTCTATGGGCATAGAATGTTTTTCCATTTGTTTGTGCCCTCTCTGATTTCCTTGAGCAGTGGTTTGTAATTCTCCTTGAAGAGGTTCTTCACTTCTGTTGTTAGCTGTATTCCTAGGTATTTTATTATCTTTGTGGCAATTGTGAATAGAAACTCATTCATGATTTGACTCTCTGCTTGTCTATTGTTGGTGTATAAGAATGCTTTTGATTTTTGCATGTTGATTTTGTATCCTGAGACTGCTGAAGTTGCTTATCAGCTTAAGAAGCTTTTGGACTGAGACAATGAGGTTTTCTAGATATACAATAATGTCATCTGTAAACAAAGAGAATTGGGCTTCCTTTCTTTCTATTTGAACACCTTTATTTCTTTCTCTTACCAATTACCTTGACTAGAACTTCCAATACTATGTTGAATAAGAGTGATGAGAGGGGGCATCCTTGTTTTGTGCCAGTTTTCAGGGGGAATGCTTCTTGCTTTTGCTTATTCAGTTTGATATTTGATGTGGGTTTGTCATAAATGGCTCTTATTATTTTGAGTTATGTTCTGTCAATATCTAGTTTATTGATAGTTTTTAACAGGAAAGGATGTTTAATTTTATTGAGGGCCTTTTCTGTGTCTATTGAGATAATCGTGGTTTTTGTCTTTAGTTTGGTTTATGTGATGAATTACACATATTTAGTTGCATATGTTGAACCAGTCTTGCATCCCAGGGATGAAGATGACTTTATTGTGGTGCATAAGCTTTTTGATGTGCTGCTGGATTTGGTTTGTCAGTATTTTATTGAGGATTTCTGCACTGATTTCCATCAGGGATATTGGCCTAAAGTTTTCTTTTTTGTTGTATCTTTGTGAGGTTTTGGCATCAGGATGATGCTGGCCTCATAAAGTGAGTTAGGGAGAAGTCCCTTCTTTTCATTTGTTTGAAATAGTTTCAAAAGAAATGGTACCACCTCCTCTTTGTAACTTTCATAGAATTCAGCTATCAGACTGTCTGGTCCTGGACTTTTTTTTTTTTTTTGGTTGGTAATGTATTTTCTGCCTCAATTTCAGCACTTGTTACTGGTTTATTCAGGGATTCAGCTTTTTTTCTGGTTCAAGCTTAGAAGGCTGTATGTGTCCAGGAATTTATTCATTTCTTCTACATTTTCTGGTTTATTTGCATAGAGGTTTTTATAGCATTTTCTGAGAGTTGTTTGTATTTCTGTGCCTACCCAAAGCTTTAAATGCTACTTATATGTTCATGGTTGCCAAATTGTACTTCTAACCTAATCACCTCCACAGAACTCTAGGCAAACATGTATGTCCATAGTTTTAAAATAGCAACTTCCATCTGTATTTGATCTCTCAAACTTTAAACATTCAGAAATAAATTCCTTATCTTTCTCTCAAGACATATACCTCCTGCAGTCTTCCCTATTGAAGTTCATGGCCAAATCCAATCTTCAAGTTGATCTGACTGAAAGTCCAAGACTCACTCTTGATTAATCTCTTTCTTTAATGCCCCATAACAAATCCAGGAGTCAATTCTTTTAAAATATATCACAGCTGGGCACAGTGGCTCACGTCTGTAATCCTACTTTGACAGGCCGAGGTGGGCAGATCATGAAGTCAGGAGATCGAGAGCAGTCTGGCTAATGTGGTGAAACCCCATCTCTACTAAAAATACAAAAACTAGCTGGGCATGGTGGCACGTGCATGTAATCCCAGCTACTCAGGAGCCGAGGCAGAAGAATCACTTGAACCCGGGAGGCAGAAGTTGCAGTGAGCTGAGGTCATACCACTGCACTCCAGTCTGGGTGACAAAGAGGGACTCCGTCTCAAAAATAAATAGATAAATAGACAAATAAATAAATAAAACATGTCACTAGCTCCACCTACACTGCTTTTATTCACGTCATCACCCTTTTTCTTTTATATATCACATAAAATTCTAACTCATTTCGACTAGTTAACAACTCAAGTTCCCCCAGTGGTTTCCCACTCAGACCTAAAGAAAGACGGATCTCTTATGGTGGATTGACATGATTTGGCACTACACAAGTGTCTCTCCATGACGTATTCTACACTGTATCCAGGTTTACTCTCGCCTCAGCTTCTTTGAACTTGCAATGCCCGTTGCCTAGATTCTATTCACCTAGAGATCTGGACTTCCTCTTTTCCATCAAGATCTTGATTATAAATTGCTCTCTATGGAGGTCTTTTATGACCACAATGCTTAAAATTGCAACCATTTCCACACTCCTCATCTCCCTCCCTTTAATGTTTAAAACATTAAAGCCAATTTTTTTGGTTTCCTCATTATACTTATCATTATATGACATAAAAATATATTTTTTGTATTCTGCAGTATTTATTTTATTTGTATTGACAGTATTTATTATAATGTAAGCAAACATTGCATCAATGCAGATTTATTTTTCTGTTTGATTAATTAACACTGTCATCAGTGTCCAGAATGATACTTGACACATAATGCTCAAAATCATTCTTAAAATAATGATAATATATAAAAAAGCACTTTGGAAATTATAAAGCTTCATTAAAATGTTGACATTATTATAACATCAACTAATTTAGTCAGATAGTCTTCCTTTTAAATTTGATACCTGGTCTTATAAATATCCATAATTATCATTCAATTTATTTCCTATGTTTCAGGCACTGAGCTAAAAATGACATTAAAACTCTAACTCAGGTGACAGTGAGAACAAGGTCACATAGTGAAAAACACATGAAGAAATACAATGTTAATGGTTCATTTATGTATTAAAAATCATTTAAAAAATAATAATGATATACTTGTGGAAGTTAAACATATAAACTAATTTTAGCTAAGGTGAATGCTATCTCTAATTATAGTGGTTTTCATATAGGGCAATTTTTAATATTTTTGACTTACAGCTTACATGCAGCAATTCTCAGTAATTATAAATAATAACAGAGCATTTGCTTATATTTAAATGGCAAGACAATTAAAAAGTTATTACTCCTCAGTGTTTCAATACTAGCACAATCTCAATAATATGATTCCATCTATCATTATTAAAAATTCTAGTCAGAGCCATAGCACTTAACTTATAATCTAATTTTATAAAAACAGTTGACTTTTTATTTCTTAAATATGTGAGAGAGGGTTAGTGAATTTATCTTATGTTGAGAACAACCTAATCTAGAGATACTATGCATTTTGAATATAAATAGATAAGAAATAATATCTCCAAAAATGTTTTGTAAATTTAAACACTGTATATCAATTTATAGTGCTACAGTAAATAAATTTTTGTTTAATAAAATCAGTTCAAATTTTTATGTTTCATTTCAACTAAGGTAAGATGGAAGTAAGAATTATTTTAATGGGAAAAACCCTTTTGGAGAAATTCTTTTTAAAAAGAGGAAATAAATTTATATGTCATGAAAATGAGTAACATTTTTTTTTCTGTTGCAATATGCCTTTTATAAAGTTTCTTCCTTTTCTGGAAAAAAAAATATGTCTATTGCTCAATTCAAAATATTTGACTACATACCCATGTTAAGACCAATATAAAGTCAGTAATCATTTAAAACATAATGTAAAAGTTTTTGTTTGTTTGTTTGTTTGTTGAGACAGGGTCTTTCACTGTCACCCAGGCTGCCCAGGAGTGCAGTAGTATGACCATAACTCACTGCAGCCTTGACCTCCCAGGCTCAAATGAACCTTCTGCCTCAGCTTTCCAAGTAGCTAGGGCTACAGGTGCATGCCACCACACCTAAGTATACATTAATTTTTTTTTTTTTTTTTTTTTGTAGAGACAGTGTATCACTATGTTGCCCAGGCTGGTTTCCATCTCCTGGTCTCAAGCAATTCTCCCTCCTCAGCCTCCCAAAGTGCTGGGATTATAGGCATGAGTCACCATGTCTGGCCTAACATTTTTATCAATTATATTTCAGTACAGATATTTAGCGGGATCTGTGTTAAGAAAGACCATACACTTAGGATGCAATGCTTTTCGGTTTCCATCTTGACATTTTAAATAATTTTATCTTGAAATAACAACTTGTCAAATTTTGCCTTTCTGTCATGACCATCATAAGGGGGACTTGTCAATTTGTGAAAGAAGCTCACATTACTTAGAGTGATTTACTGTTGAGTCATTGATTTACAGCTCTCCCTCGCTTCAGCTTGGTCTCAAAATGTTTGCCACTATCCACAACAGTTTACTTTTCAACAATCATGACCACCCCGTGGTCACCTGTTTCATTTGCCATTTGTGTTTCTATGACAGGGAGTCTATGCCAAAGTCTCAGCTCCTCCTAGAACTATTCCCTATATAAATCACACTGTGACCTGAAGACTCACTCTGTCCTTACTAAACGGCAAACTTATTCTGATTCATAGTATCCATGTCTATTATGGGGCAATTTTCTCATGTCCAAATCAATGAATGGATGTATTTAAGAGAAATTCTAAAAATACTAGGAATCAAAACAATAAACATTTAATAGTTAACATGTGGGCAGCATGCTAACGTTTGAAAACAAAATTCGAACTCTGCGAGAGTCCCCTTCAGAGACTCTACCTCTTTTTAAATCCTATTCAACTCACATTTCTCTCTCTCGTACTCACTTTATCTGAGCAACCCATTAATTTTTTTTTTTTTCTATTCCTTCTGTTGCTTTACCTGACCTTCCAAATGTCACCCTTTCTTTAGGATTTTCAAAGGAAAATAATAATCACATTTTAAAATTTCTAGACCAGAAGGAGACCTAGAGGAGCTGAATTAAAGCCATGGTCTAGAACAAAAGTATCGTCATAATGGAATTTTTTTCTAACCTTTGGAGATACAGGCTGAAATTTGTTACAGAATTAATAATTTTGTTAGATACTAATTGTGCTGGCCTAAAGGTCTACATCAATTAGTCCCATTAACTGTTGCTCTATTTTTTAAGCATTTAAAAAACAAAATTTTTAAGCATTTAAGAAATGCTTAAAAATAAGATTAAAATTTAAATAACCCATTTGTATTAAATTTTAAAATAATTCTCTTTACAGGCTAATAAAGATAAAATACACCACGTAAAGCAATTTGAGAACATTTTAAGATTAGACTAGACAAAAACTCAAAGTTGTAAACTAAAACTAAATGCCAGAAAGCTTTCAAACATTAAAAATTTCAGTATTACAGGGTAGGACCCAGCAACTGGAGTAAAAATGTTATTCTTTCTTCGTAAATCTGAATTAGGGGTTTTAAAAAATAAAATAAAATCCTTGAATTTCCAGTGTGTGGATGGACATTTTCAGAAATTTAGAAAGTAAACAAATGGATAATTGGCAAAACTTTTGGCTCTTTAAACAAAGTAACTCTCCACTCCAGAAAAAAAAAAAAAAAAAAAAAAGATTATCTGTGCGAAATGGGAACTGTGGCATACGGAAACCAGTACATACCATGAACAAAAAGCCATTAAAGAAACCAATTTTCCATGATGGCTAAGAAACACAAAGAGAACTGTCCAAAATCTGTCCAATGATATTGCTTCTAGGGAAACATAAGCACCCAAAAATTCCATGACCTTTATCTAAATTTCCAAGGAGAATTTGTTGATAACTATATATGGACAGTACACCTTTCTTGTTGCTATGTATGCCACTATAATCAACCATTCATCCCAGCTCTATATATCAGATCCCTTAGAGTAAAATACAGACCCGAAAAGCTAGAGGACACATTGACTGGTAGCAAGTGAAAGAAAAAGAAGTTTTGACTAAAGAAAAAAAATCACTGGTGTCAGATTATGAAAGAAGATAATAAAAGGTATACTTGTAGTCTAGTAGATTATAGATAGCGAGAGGAAAAATTAACTTCATTTCATTCATTTACTTCATTTACTTCAATTTGCTGGAGTCATTTAAGTATTGAGTATTTTTCACCATCCTATGTCCTTTCCAAAGTTCCAAATTCTGATATTTTGGCTTCATTATAAGAATACGTACTTATTCGTGGTAACACATTACTACAAATACAATAGGTAATATCTCTTTTCATAAAAAATATGCTTCAATCCCAAGTCATGATTAGATCAAAATGGATCTAGGCATCATTATACCTATAGTATTCATGACTTGATTAATTACCAGAATATTAGCTATAGTCCCAGAATTCTAAGGACAAAACACTACAACACTACAGGTCTAGACAGATTAATTAAAGTAGAGCATATAAAAATTCAGATTATCAAAAATCTGTTGAGCAAACATGAAGAGATTAGGGCATCTACAAGAAGTGTTATCTCAACAACTTGATACACGTCAGAAACCCATCTGAACTAAATGCTTGAGGGGATGGATACCGCATTTTACATGATGTGATTACTGTGCATTGCATGCCTATATGAAAACATCTCATATGTTCAATAAATATATACAAATACTATGTGCCCACAAAAATTAAAATAAAAAATAGAAAATAAAGTCAGATAAAAACCTATCTGTCATTTCATCTACTTAATCTGTATTTTTGTACTAATTAGCCAAACTCTTTTCATCCTCCCTCCCTGCTACTCCATAAATATGTGTAATTATTATGTATCAATAAAAATGACTCAACCATAAAAAAATAAGAAACTAACTTTGATCCAGTAGCCAAGGTTTAACTTGCTTGCCTCCAAAAAATTCAGGCTATAATTAAATTAATTAAAATATCTTTAGATTTTGCAACAGGATCACTTGTAAACCTGAGGTTACTATAATTAGTGAAATTTTATGTTCCTAAAAAAAACACTCAATATATTTCTACTAACTAACAAATGATTGATTACTGTGACTTTCTCTTTCTCATCTTACTATCTCCTGATGTAGCATTCCTAATACACCAAATCTGTAACACCAATGACAGAAAATTACACAGTTGTATATCTGTAATTAAGGAATTGTCCATGCTCACAACAGATTTTTTGTACATCCCAAAACCCAAATGTGACTTAATGTTTTTGAATAGGTCGCTTTTATATTAAATATGAAAAAGAAAATATCAGGATTCATTAAAATACATAGTATAGTCATTCCTGTAGAATCCACTTCCTTACCAGAAGTTCAGTTGACAGAACTGTTATGTTTTCTAGGACATATCAAATTACCTAAATACAATAGATCTACATATTAGTGGTAGGTATAATTTTGGAATAATTCACTTATCTGAAATTATATAGAAACAAAAATATTTCATCAGATTCCTCAGGTACCATTTAAAAAAAAAAAAAGCATGAATTACTTGATACTTTGATTCTTCCATAAAAAATTGTCATAAAGGTAGATTCTCACGGTAAATAACATATTATAGGATCTAGTGTCTTATACTGTGAAGAGTGTAGACATACTGTAGAAATACTATGTTAACATATATACATACTTTAGAAAATCCTTTAGCAGGTTTTTATCTTTGGCTTTTCCAAATAAAGTACATATAAAAGACTTTCTTACAGATCAAAAACAAGTAGCAAATCTACAGAGATTTATAGACACAAAAAGTCTAGACTGATAAACTTGGAAAAAAAAATGCCATGGGGGAATGATAGAGTTGTGAGAACTCAACATAGAAGGACATGACCTAGTAAAACCGGAATGACCACTTACAGTATCAGATAAAACCCCAAACTATGTTTGGGTAAAATTTGTCTACATAGCAGCCTCTAGGGAAAAATTAGTGTGGAAATGATGCCAATAGGGTAGTGTAGATCATCATGCAGTTTGTGAGCAATAGAAATCACCTGAGGGGTGTGTGTACACATATACATGTGTATGCAAATGCAACTTTTCTCACTTGAGAAGTATATGCAATTTTACATATATATACATACAAATATATATATATACATACATGTATGGATAAAAAGAGAGAAAGAGAGAGAGAGAGGAAGGAAGTGAGACACTTACGAGCAGTAGAAGATAATTTAGATGGCCTAAAAAGAGTGAGATTTTTAAAATCAGTAGAGCCTGGAGGTGCCGGGTCTGTCCTGCAGACCCTGGCTGAGTGACAGATGAAAGGAGTACTCAGACACAGGTAGGTCGTGTAAGAGCAGCCAGGCGACTGCTGGGCACTTAATGGATGGAGAGTGAGCAGTCTCGAGCTGGAGCTGCTTGCTTTTATTCAGTACAGATATAATGCCGAAATCCTGGAGTCAACACAATCTGTGGGTAATTAACATGATTGTTCCTCCATTCAGGAAGCAGTCTTGGGTGTGGATGATCAAAAGTCAGTTTCCGGACAACATAAGTTAACAAGCCTATTTAAGATAAATTCCCCTACACTCTCTTGTACCCATTCCTCGCCCTCTGCCTCAGGGTAAGAGAAGAGCTGCCTTCAGCTTATCCCCAAAAGCTGTGCAGAGCCTTCTGACCTTTCAGAATGCCTGCTCATTTTCCTGTAGTTTCTCCCACCACCCTGACCGATCTCCTACATGGAGGTCTAGGAAAAAGATGTCTGGATAGATTTATAGAACTGGATGCATAATGGGAAGCTCTTTATATTTGGAGAATTGTTAATGCCCACCAGCAACTATCCGTTATAGAAGAGCACTAAACAACCAGGTGGATGGGATGACTTGGCCAATAGGTATCAGTTTCTATCCTCACACTCCATAGTATTAATACAATAGAATCATGAATGGAATAGCCGTGTGGCAGAGATGGAGGTCATCCATGGGGCCAACACCTTGGATTTCTCTCACAAATTCTAATCTAGTCACTGCCTCTGCTGAATTTTGATCTGTCATAAGAAGATACTGAGGTTGAATCTCCCATATGGTACCATGTCTCAAAGAATCAATAAGCTTTCTGATGGCAACTGAATGACATGGAATATTTTCCAGCCAAGCAATAGCAATGATTATTCTGATCAGGAATGGTATTTACTCTGGATATAAATATGAATATCTAACCTGCAATGCCTCAGCCAACATCACTATTCAAGGGCTCACAGAGTATGTACTACTGACATGGGAGCCCACACAACATCATAGCAATGATTTGTTGGTGGCCATAAAACCATAGGATTGAATGGTTCTATTACAATATGACCTACCCAGAAATGACTGACTTAATATTAAGAGTAGTAGAAAAGATTCTTGAAAACATAGCAGAGAAACCAGCTTGGAGACGATACCTCAGAGAATAAGGTGCCACCCTTCAGGATAGGTAATATACCTTAAACAAATTGATATTATATCTTTATTTGCCCTCCATTAACAGACTACATGAGTCTGAGAAACAAGGGGTAGAAATAAAAGTGACCTTCACTTTTAAAAACCCATTGAGGGTATTTGTATTCATCCCATAGCTTCTTAAACTCTATATAACTAGATGGCCAGGTTTCCAGAGAGGAGGCAAATGTATCAAGGGATATGGTCAGAATCTCAACAATTTTAAATCAGGAATCTGAGCTCTTCATTCCAGTAGGCCAGCAGGCTCAAAAATGAGTTACAATACCAGCAGGAGTAATTGAAGCTGAATATCCTAGGACTGTAGGACTACTCCTTCTTAATAGGGTCAGGAAGGAATATTTGGCATCCATATAATCTGCTGAACATCTTTTGCTATTCCTATGTACAGTGTTAAATGGAAATATTCAAGTATAGCAGCCATAACCAGATAAAAGCAGAAAAAACAGGCTCAGATCTCTCAATGATGTGGGTCTGAGTCACCCCACCAGGGAAGCCACTTCAACAGTGGAAGTGCTACCGAAGGGTAAGAGGAAAATAAAATAAGTGGTAAAGGAGGGATGTGATGAATATATCCTATGGTTTTAGGATTAATGATAACATTTGGGGCTATGGTTTATCCCACTAAAGCAACTTCTTCCAAAATGAAATTCTGACTAACTGGACTCTTGTATAGATGTTTCCCTAATGTAGTAAATGTAATGTGAGTGCAAGGAATAGACTGATGTAGATGATGTGCATGTTCTTTCCAGTTCTTATTTTCCAGTTAGCATGCCCATTCCTTAGTGTCATGGCTAATGGTTTATGCCTATGACCTTCTTGAAAGGAATTCCTTGGCTGATGGGGATTAACAGCACCAGGAAGGCGTGGGAGGTTACACCTTTCACCAGCAGAGTAGCCACTGTCTGACTAACAAAGGGATACAAAACTCAAAGCCCTCAGTGAAATGGGGCCCAAGTCTCTGTTGTAATATAGGCTTTAGAATCCAATCTCTATGCTTTGGGTAAGGCCAATACTAGAACTGAGGCCGCATTCTTGTTTAGCTTCTTGCCCTCCTCCTCTTACTTTGTTCACTCTCTTAACAGATTTTTTCCCTCTGAGTAGTGCTTCTCCAATAAATCATGTTCCCTTGAAACCCAGTCTCAGACTTTGCCTCTGGAGCACCCAGTGTAAAAGAGTGATAATCTGGATATAAATGCTTATATAGTGCCTCTATTTTACTATGTGACTGAGTCAAAGGAAAATAAAAGTTGATAGCAAATAAACCTGACTTTGCCTGAATCAAGCTATTTTATGGCCTAAGGCTAATTCACAAGGGTTATATGAAGATTTTCTTTACTGCCTGCAGATGATCGATTTCAGGTAATGATGGTTAATGTCTAGAAGATAGCTTTGAGTAATAAGAATTTATAATACTGTCAAAAACTTAAAAGAGTATATGCAAACTAAGAAGCAATGAGGACAGATGAATAAGTAAGTTCCAGATAATATTTCTTAAAACTAAAACTATGACTTAGTATGTGATTTTTTTTTTTTTTTCAGATTTGTGGAAACAAATGGCCTTCTCATGTATTTTTGAACTGTCATGTGGTTGATTTTTTGACCTGAAATAACTTGAGGCAGAAATCATTTGTGGTTGATCTTTGTGGTATTGAGATTTTAATATTTTCCTATTTCTCTAAGTTCTTTCTCTGAAAGGATGAGCCTAAGATATACCATTTAACAAAAGTAGACTCAAATTGAGAATGTGAAACCCCAACAGGGCTTTCAGTCAGTTGTCTTGTTCTGCACTTTTACAGCTATTAGAATGGTTGTCAGTGTGACAAACCTTGGCTTTCTGCTTCACTTGTTTGTGTGAAGCTGTACTGGTGTGTAACCTAAAGTTGAAGTTGGAGGATATCTATTAATTTCCTAAATAAATATTGTAGGTAAGAACTTACCATTCTTTGACGCATGTTTCAAACTATATGGTTCTTTCATGCCCATAGAATCACTAATTGTCTCCGTGGGAGATTTTAAAACAGCACTGACAAAAGATGTGTGAAATAGACTCAAATATTAATTAAGCAGTATGTAAACTTTTTTAGGCTAAGGCCCAGCACACTAACCCAAGTTATTATGGAAATAAATTATCCAATCAAATAAAATTGCATATAAAAATTCAAACATATATTTCACATGAAAAGGTTTTAATCTAATTAAATAGTGTATTAATTGAAAGAAAATATAATAGCTCAATCTACTTATGCACATTTTGAAATAAAACTTTAATTAATGTAATTACTACTCCTCTACCCAGGATATGGCTCTTTATTTTACCAAAATTTTCCAATTTCTATGCTCACATTTATATGCATATCTCAGATATTATTGCTGCAATCATATTTCTTCATTCTGTAGTGTATTAGTCACTTACACAATCATTCATTAACTCAACAAATATATATTGAAGAATATTGAATATTTAATATGGTCAGGTACCGTTCAACAGTCTGTAAATACATTGTAGAATGCTACAGATAGAAATCTCTATCCTTGTGGGATTTACTACTCACTGAAAAGAGTCCATAAAAAGGATTAAATAATAGAAATAGCAATCTTGTTTAAGGGCTCATGAGAAAACTAGAGCAAGGAAGGCCAAAGCTGATGTCATGATAAGGGA
>NW_012118487.1:21070729-21088984 GCF_000951035.1 Colobus angolensis palliatus | reverse complement strand
ACAGATAGAAATCTCTATCCTTGTGGGATTTACTACTCACTGAAAAGAGTCAATAAAAAGGATTAAATAATAGAAATAGCAATCTTGTTTAAGGGCTCATGAGAAAACCAGAGCAAGGAAGGCCAAAGCTGATGTCATGATAAGGGAAGAAATGCCATTTTAAATATTGTAGACAGACAGCCAAATTTTGGGTTGATATTTGAATGAAGACCTAAAAAGATAAGAGGATGAGCTATTCATTTGAAACTTTTATTTTATTTTATTTTATTTTATTTTGAGAGGGTCTTGCTCTGTCACCCAGGCCGGAGTGCAATGATACAATAATTACTCACTGCAGCCTCAACCTCAACCTCCCAGGCTCAAGTGAGCCGCCTGCCTCAGCATCCTAAGTAGCTAGGACTACAGACGTGAGCTACCATGCTTGGCTCATTTTTGTACTTTTTGTAGAGACCAGGTTTCATCATGTTGCCCAGGCTGATCTCAAGGTCCTGGACTTAAGTGATCTGCCTGCCTTAGCCTCCTAAAGTGCTAGGATTAGAGGCATGAGCCCCCACCCCCAGCCAATACTGGCTTTCAACAAGTTAACTAGACAATTATTGCATGACTTCAAGGAAAAGAAAACACATTTATTTAGCTAGGATTAACCAGATCACTTTAGCTGCTAAATTGAAGATAAATGAAAAGGGATAATAGTAGAAGTTAGGGAGAATAGATATGAAGCCCTTCCAATCATCTACAATACATGGAATGATAGATTAAAGAAGAGTAGTAGCAGTGGGGGTTGAAAAAATAAATTGGATTCTGGACAGATTTGGAGGATAAAACACACAGAATATGGCAAGAAAGAGAGCAGATCAGAAGAACATTCCGTATTTCGGTCTGAGCTACAGGTTGAATTTTGTTGCCATTTGATGAGTTTGAAAAACTGTAAGAGTAACAGGGTTGGCAATTAAATATCAGAAGCTCATTTTAGGAAATGTTAGGTTTTAGAAGTAGTAGTTTTAAACAATTCTAGTTAGTCAACTCATGCAAAGGTGCCAAGTGGGCAGTTGATATTCTGTCCTGATGTTCAGGGAAGAAGAGTTGCCTAGTGGTATATATTTGGTGGCCTTGAGCACATAGATTACACGTAGTATCTTGAGATTGGATGAAATAACCAATGGGGAGAGTATAGTGAGGGAAAATAGATGAGATTTAAGAACTGAGCTGTGGGGAACTCCAATATTTAGACAATACAGTGAAAGATCTGAGAATGTTTTGTGAGAAACTAAGTAAAGAAATAGTTTGAAAAAGGAGAGAGATCATTGTGTCTACCACCTACCATTCCACCGTGAACAACAGTAGATATCCTCTAAATAACTAATTTTAATATAGAAACTTTATCTTTCAGTTCTAAGTAATTTCTAAGTCTCATTTTTTTTTTGACTCATGAGTTAGTTAGAAGCATGTTTGTCAGTTTCCAAATATACATGATTTTTAAAATTATTTTTATCTTAATTGTCTAATAATAAAAAACAAAGCCTATATTCAGGGCTGACGTCCAACCAGTATCACATGACAGGATGTATAGTCATCCCTCAGCGTCTGAGGAATTGGTTCCAGGACCCCCTCAGATACCAAAATCCATGGATGCTCAAATCCCTCATATAATGGCACCGTATTTGCATATAACTTACACACATCCTCCCATATACTTTAAATCATCTCTAGATTATTTATATCTAATATAATGTAAATGATTTGAAAATAATTGTTATATTATATGTTGTAATTGTTTTTTAAAATATTTTCTATCTATGGTTGGTTAAATTTGTGGTGGGAAAGCCACAATTATGGAAGAGCTGACTGTATTACTTTATGATTGTTAATCAAGTATTCATCTAACTTGCCAGGCATCTTTTTCAATTTATCAGCCCCATGGTGTAACAGTTGATAAATATTTTGAATATTACCTCTATCTGTATGAAACTATTCTTTGAACTTTGTTGGGATTTGCTTAGTGGTCTAGTGCATGATTAATTTGTGTAAATGTTCTAGATTTCCTTGAGAAGAACACACTTTCTAATAAGCTCCACTGATATTTTGTATGTTCATTAGATTAAGCATGTGTATTATGTCCAAATATTCTATAACTATTGATTTTTGTCTCTTTTTAAAATTATTATATATTTATTTGTTTGGGGGATATAGACAGGGTCTTGTCATATGGAGAGAGTTATGGTAAAACATCCAACTATTATCAGTTGCTCTCTCTAGTTTTATTAATTTTTATTCCATGTACTATCAGAAATTCATGTGTCTTAAATTGTTAAATCTTTTGTCTCACTAATGCTTTTAAAATTAGTTAGTGATATTCTCTATATCTAATAATGATGTATTTTTTCTTATAGTCTTTTTGTTTTGTATTTACAGAGATACATCCACTTGATTGCTTGTGCCAATAAATACCTTATATAATCATGTAAAAATTCCCTCGGAAAAAGAGCATGTTAGCGTTGTTTCCGAAATTATTTAGGCAAAAACAATGTTAACCAAAGATAAGACAAAGTTGAATATAAATGAAAACAGTCAAAAAGGAAAGTCAGCGAAAACTAACCTAAAGTGACTCTTGATATTGAAATTAGGGGAACATCACACACCAGGGCCTATTATGGGAAGGGGGTGGGGGAGGGATGGCATTGGGAGTTATACCTGATGTAAATGATGAGTTGATGGGTGCTAACGAGTTGATGGGTACAGCACACCAACATGGCACAAGTATACATATGTAACAAACCTGCACGTAGTGCACATGTACCCTAGAACTTAAAGTATAATAAAAAAGGAAAAAAAAAAAAGAGTATTAAAAAAAAAATTAGTATACTGACTATTGTTAAAATACACTTCAGGAGACAAACACAATGAACTCTCTGGCTAAAAAGAGACATGCTAAAACTACAAAACAGAACCAAATGGTCATGGCAGAGTGAGAGGCTAGTCACGTATCCCTGGGCTCACAAATAAAATACATGTCACTACCTGTCACAAGGTTTTTATTCCTATAATGAAGCAGAACCAGTTTCTCAAAAACATGTTAAAACAGCTATGGCTGAAAAATTCCCCAGCTGACCTCAGACAGAACACCTGGTGGTGACTGACCACCTGGAACCTGCTAATTAAAAACTTGTAGCTTCCTGCTTAAAGACTACCCAGTGCAGGCTTTTCTCCTTACCCTTCTGATACTTTCTCCCGCTTTGCAGTCCTGCCACAACTCTCAATAGACTAAGGATGAGCCTTACAAACGTTCCTTCCTGATAAACTGCCACAGATCTCCAGCCAGTTTCCACTGGCTTATAGAGGATATGCAAAAACCTCCTTTGTGCCCATTAGTTCACCATATGACATGTTGAGACAAAATCTCCCTAATTTTAATATTGAAATCCCACGACAAAGTGAAGGGAGGATGTATGCTACACATGTTTAGCCATTACACAATTGCTTAACTTCCCTCAAAAATATACATAGATTTTTCACAAACTCCTCCACAAATCTGTTTTGTTGTTGTTGTTAACACTGTAAAGTAAATATGCCTAGAGTGTTCAGGAAAATAACCATTAAAAATGAATAATTTTGGCTGAGAACTGGAAACTATAGAAAGGAAATGACACTTATTATTATTATTATTTTTAAAAGAACTGAATTGAAACTCTGGCCAAAAAAAAAAAAAAAAAAGAAAAGAAAAGAAAAATTAACCAAAATTAAGAAATCTGTAAATGATGTTTTAAGATACATTGTTACCTCCAAAAAAGAAATATTGAACTATTCAGTATTCAGAATATTCAGTATATTCAGTATATTCAGAATATTCAGTATTCAGAATGAGATGTTAAATGAAAATAGTATCATTTCACAGGCATTCAAGTTAAAATGTGCTCATTAGAATGGGCCCTGATACATATTACTGAATTCCTTAAAAAAGAAAGATTTGGACACAAAGACAACCATACATGGAAAACAATGTAAAGCACAGGGAGAAGACAGTCATCTATAAGCCAAGAAATACCTGAGGTTACCTGTTTGTCTAAATACTCAGTTTGTGGTATGACAGTCCCAGAAAAATAATACAATGTTTGTATTTGGTTGGTGCACCAAACTTATATAACTGTGTATTACACAAAACTGAAGAGATAATTACCAACACAGGAGAGAACTCACAGTAATCCATCTGGAATAAAGGAGAGAGATTCAAAACAATAAAACAAGAGAAGATAAAAGATATAGAGAACATAGTGAGAGAAGTACTAAAAATAACGTTCAATTACAGCCTTACTAGCAAGAAATATAGAAAATAGGGGAAGTAATATTAGAAGAAATAATGACTAAGCTTTTCAAAAAACGATGAAGGCCAGTAATCCAAAAATTCAAGATGTTTAATGAAACACAAGCAAGATGAATGAAAGTAAAGCTTTAAAAAACTGTAGTAAAACAGCAAAACCCCTAAAGCAAAAAATAAAATTCAAAAAATAAAAACCATATGTGTAACAACAAAATAATTTTAAAATCTCATAAAAATACTTCTCAATATGTTTTGTAAGAGTCAAGCACATGTAATAAGAAAGGTATTCGATGTCTTAACTGAATGTATCTTCTGTCTTAAAAATCAATACTTCCTCCAGAATCTTTACAAAATAATAGTAAATAAAAATCATGTTCTAAAGAAGAAAAACAGGAAATTATGAAGATATCCTTAACTAGAGAGTGAGATTCTCAGAAGTATTGTTGGACATGCATAAAGGAATAAAAATATAAAACTATTAGAAAATGGTGATACAAGTAAACAGGTATTTGAATAAATTTAGTCAAAAGAATTTATATAATCTGTCTTTCTATATATACACATATGTAATCAGAAAACACAAGAACAATAACATGTAAGTCATGAAGTTAAAGTATTCTAATTTATTTGCTTTCTTCTTTTCCAAAAGGAGTATAAAATTCCTATTATCATGTTACCTTTACTAGTAGAGAATAAAACTTGTAAGGGTAGCATAAGATACTTGGTGTGTGTGTGTGTGTGTGTGTGTGTGTATTATATATACCATGTATATTATATATATACCATATATAAATATGTATTAGAATTTGTTGGAACCGAACTCTCGATTCCCTCCTGGGCAGGGGTCGTCGCGAAGGATGAAGGATCACCGACACGAGGTTCACAGCAGAGAGTTATTTATTACTAGCGCGCTAGGGTCCCAAGCTCTAAGTTGGTCCTGGGACCCCGACTGCTTGTTACAGGCTGTTTATATATGCTAACACAAGTTCAAACACAGCTTATGGCGCGAAATTCAAACAAAGCTTAAGGCGTAAAATGATTGGGTCTAGCTATAGCCTGAGCAAGGGGTCTTGGTTTAATTGGTTAGAGCAGGACCTTATGAGGTTCTTTCCTGGAGTTGATAATTCCGGGAACTTCGAGGCAGGGTGAGACCCCTGGAATTGGCAGGGTGGGACCTCATGAGGTTGTTTCCCGGAATTGGCAGGGTGGGACCCTATCAGGGTGGGACACTATCGAGGCAGGGTGGGACCCTATCTAGGGCCACCTGGTGCTAACTTTTTAGGTTTTGTGAGGCCTACTAGTTTCAAATTCATATTTATTATATATTATTGATATATACATTAGTATATATTCTATATAAGAATATATACTTAAAAATGTTACAAGAATTTATATTGACCACATATTAAAATATTGAAGGTGAATAATTTTCAAAATACAATAAGTAAGGAGAAAATTTAAAAGTACCTTGCTAAAGTGAAGAAGAGTAACATATGAGAAGGGAAAACAGATATAGAACTGAGTAGCTGAACCAAACAGAAAGGCTACAGCAAGATGATAAATTCAAATATAAATATGTCATTAAATACATTAAATGAAAAGGGAATAAGTACATTAATTGTACATAGAATAAATACCAATTAAAGAACAACAATTATTGCTCATTGTAAAACAATAAGATACTGTTGATAAGAAACATTATAGCACATATATGCATAAATATATAGAAAATATAGTTAGAAATAGTAAAAAAAGTTCAACTATAGTCCTACTGTCCTACTAAGAGAAAATACATGGAATATGTCAAAATAATATTTGAGGAAATAATGACTTTCCATTTCTTTTAAAATTAATAAATAAAAAGATATACAATAAAAATTATCAAATAATGATAGTAATATTGTTAATGTCAGGCAAATTAGATGCTGAGACAAAAAAGCATTCATAGGAAAAATTAATGATTTCCTAATAAAATGTTCAATTAACTAATAATATGAAATATTTATTTATTTATTTTTATTTTTATTTATTTTTATTTTTTGAGACAGAGTCTTGCTCTGTCACCCAGGCTGCAGTACAGTGGCACGATCTTGGCTCACTGCAACCTCCACCTCCTGGGTTCAAGCTAAGAATTCTTATATATATGCATGCAATTCCATGGTCTCAAAGAGTTAAGACAAAAGTTGTAAAACTGAAAGGTGAAATCAGTCTAAATCATATTGGAGATTTCAACATAAATCTCTCAGTAACCAATGAAACAATCAAATAAAACTTCAATAAGAATATTGAAATGTTATAAAAATTAATAAAGCTCACCTAATGGTCTCCTAACTATGACAATACACCCAAGACTTTCAAATAGTGTATTATTTTCAAGAACACATATATAATTTACGAATATTGGCCACATATTGAGTTATAAATACAGTAAAAATACATCCTGTTTGCCTGAGATACTTTTGGTTCTTTCCTGTTTCAACATTAATTATTATTTCCCTGTTTCACCCTTTAAAGTGTGCTTGTTTGGATATAATTTATATGGGTACTTTAGTCAAAAAACAAGTATCAACAAATTTTGAAGAGTTGAAATCCTATAAGGTATGATTGCTTACCCTACTGCAAATAAGCTAAAAATCAATACAATTTTATAAAAAGAAATGCCCATAAATTTAGAAATTATAACATAGATGTTAAACTAACCCATTGATGAAATAATGAACAATAATACAAATTGAAAAGTATTTTAAAAATAAGGATAATGAAAAGATATATCAGTTCTTTCTTTGTACAATTAAATCAATTCTCAGAGAAAAATTAAGCTAATAAATGTATATACGAAAAGAAAACAAAGCCTTAAAATTGGTAAGCTAAACATATGTGATTTTTATAAAGATGTATCTAGGTAAACTCAAAGAGAGTAGGAGAGAGGAACAAATGGAAATAGAGCGTACATTCATAAAAGAGAAACAAGTATAAAATAGAGTGAATAAAATAAACCTAACTGAGTATACACTTTATGATTGTAAACTACTCAATGGTTTATAGTTTATATAGGGCTGAAATAATATATCCTGGCAAATTTGGCCCAGATTTATCCCTTCAGTTTCAACTCTTAACACATTCCACCTCACAAAAGTCAACCAGACTGAGCTTTCAATTTCCCCATACACTCTCTTATCTCAGACCCCTTCTTTTTTTATTATTATTATTATACTTTAAGTTCTAGGGTACATGTGCATAGCGTGCAGGTTTGTTACATATGTATACTTGTGCCATGTTGGTGTGCTGCACCTATCAACTCGTCAGCACCCATCAATTCATCATTTATATCAGGTATAACTCCCCAATGCAATCCCTCCCCCCTCCCCCTCCCCATGATAGGCCCCAGTGTGTGATGTTCCCCTTCCTGAGTCCAAGTGATCAGTGTTTGGTTTTCTCTTCTTGTGATAGTTTGCTAAGAATAATGGTTTCCAGCTGCATCCATGTCCCTACAAAGGACGCAAACTCATCCTTTTTTATGGCTGCATAGTATTCCATGGTGTATATGTGCCACATTTTCTTAATCCAGTCTGTCACAGATGGACATTTGGGTTGATTCCAAGTCTTTGCTATTGTGAATAGTGCCGCAATAAACATACGTGTGCATGTGTCTTTGTAGTAGAATAATTTATAATCCTTTGGGTATATACCCAGTAGTGGGATGGCTGGGTCATATGGTACATCTAGTTCTAGATCCTTGAGGAATTGCCATACTGTTTTCCATAATGGTTGAACTAGTTTACAATCCCACCAACAGTGTAAAAGTGTTCCTATTTCTCCACATCCTCTCCAACACCTGTTGTTTCCTGATTTTTTAATGATGGCCATTCTAACTGGTGTGAGATGGTATCTCATTGTGGTTTTGATTTGCATTTCTCTGATGGCGAGTGGTGATGAGCATTTTTTCATGTGTCTGTTGGCTGCATGAATGTCTTCTTTTGAGAAATGTCAGACCCCTTCTTAATACTACTTCCTCTGTTTGGGATAACTTCCCACTTCTAAGTAATTCTTGTGTTGAATAATTCCTACTTGTCCTCTGGAATAAGTTGAGAGCCCACCGTCTCCAAGAAGCCTTCTATAATTCATGAGCCTGAAATAGGCATCTCTCCCATATATCTGCACAACGTCATGAACTTTACAATAATGATAATAACACTGTATGGTAGTTTCCTGTGCACTTCTATGTGTCTTCCACCAAACTATTTATTCCAAAAAAAGCAGGAAGTATGTCTATGTTGAGCAAATGAATAAAAGAATAAAGCTATAAAAGCTACATAAAATAGACAATGCAAGTACAGAAAAAAAGTGTAGAGATTAAAGTGGTTCAAGGAATTCTATACATGGTGACATTAAGTGGAAAGAATTAGAAAATACCCACCGAATTATACTATTTGAATGCTATTGTTAATTATATTGACTGCTGAGTTTCAGGAAGTTAAATGTGAATAACAAAGTTCACTAAGAAGTAAAGGAGAAATATCAATTATATACTTATTTTTTTGAGAAATTTTGATGAGAAGCAGAAAGTGACTGGATATTAGTGGATAAAATAGTGAGCAAATACATCTAAGCATGACTATTAGTATTTCTGTAAAAGAGATTGGGTATAAATCTCTTTTTTATGTTTAAACCAGAAAAATAAATTTGAGCTATTCATACATGAATGTTTTATTGATAACAGAGAGAGTGGAGATTATCATTGCACTGATTTTCAAATTGAGTTGTCCAGATTCACTGTAGTTCCTAAAAGTTTATGGAGAGAAAAGATTTAGGTATAAATTAAACCCTAAAACTGACTCCTGGTTCTTTTACTAGCACAAACCTGAAAAAATACAGTTTTATCTGTCTTATTTGTCTATAGTTTCACCACATATAGATAAAGATAAGAATGTTCACATTAAAGAACATAACTTCTGCTGTTATAAAACATTCAGAGATGTGATAAAATGAGCACCAAATTCTCCAGATCAGTATAACAAATACATATTCTAGTTACTTCAAGTAGTATATTCAGCTAAACTGTGAGGAACAAAAGTCTTTTGGATCATAAATGTTCACCCCCAACTCTGTATTATTGTTAGCCACATGAAAAATGAAATATAACTAAAACAATGAGATTGTTATATTTCGACCTGTTAAACATTTTAGGAGTCAAATAACACACATGTGTGATGATATATCTCAATATATTAAAAATGAAAATATTTCAAAATTAAATGTATTAAAGATCTTTCCTTCTTAATATTTAGAGAAGTTTATCATCAGTTTCATGTTATATGGAATTCTATGGTACTTTTGTATCTGAAATAATTTAAAGAATTTCTTCTTTTTTGACATCATAATTGTGTGTTTACACGTGTACAAGTTACTTGCCATACTTCTCACAGAAATGTTGAGTCTCTGTGTCTTCTTCTTCAATATTGAAATACCCTTGTTATTGTCTGTGTGGAAAGATTAAGATGGAAATGACGCTGAGTGATTATCAAGGCTATATTGAGGAAGGTGATATAATTTCCACGTGGTTTCCTCTCTGTCTCTCTCTTTCCCTCTGTAAGAGTCAGGCACTTAGGAAGCTACCTTGCTGGATATATCACAGAAAGAGGCCACACAGAGATAAAAGGGTTGGCTGAGGAAACTCAGCTAGTCCATTCCTCAACTCTTTGAGACACTGAACCTCAAGTGCCAGACATATGAGGAAACATAAAGATGATTCCAGCACTAGTCTTTATCTGAAAGTCATGAAGTGAGATACTGAGTAAGAAATGCCTAATGATTTGAATTTCTTTGATTGCTATCGCTATCTAACTCTTCCCACACTGTTTTTGAAACACATACACACACACAGTTTATGCATTTTGAAATATTTATGGGAAATGTGGTCAAAAATTAATACACATATTTCTCTTCCCATTAACTTTATGGAAGAGAAAGTCAAAAGTGAAAAACATTGTAAAAACAGAAATTAACACATGAGTTAAGACTAGGTAGGACTTAAGATTAGATTGAGATAAAGATTGAATTATTTCAAAATAGATTAACTGCCAAATTCCCAGGCTCATGTGATTTGAAGAGAGGTTATATCTTGAAAATCATCCTTGTAAAATGCATTGAAACAGACCTCTCTTGCCCTTCACTATGTGTGTTTTCTTTTTTAAAATGATAATTTTTAGAAAAGAATTTGTTCTTACGAGGCCGTTACTGTTGTATTTACACTCTACCTCTGTCAAAGGTTGACCATTATTGCAGGAATGTCCACTTCCGCACACAGTCACAATGGAAGCCTGAGGGGAAAGTGTAGTCCTGGTTTACTAGACACTTAGAGAATATTGGTTTTATTGTTATAGAACATTGAAGAGATATGCAGGACACTATAACTTTTATACATCCTTACCAGGAGGGTGCTTTTGTAAGCAGGACTCAGAAACTATAAAGAACAAAACCAACAAAAATGAAGGCAGAACAGATTACCTAAAGTTAAATTTAAATCTTCAAAAATAGACCATAAATATATTCAAAATAAAAATTAAAAAACAGAGAAAACATTTACTACGTGGGGGAAAAAAAAAACAAGAGCTAATATCCCTAAAGTCCAAAGAGCTCCTATAAAACAAAATTTTAAAGATATTCAACTCAACTGATAAATGCATAGGAAAATTACAGGACTATTATCTTTCAGAATGATCAATAAAATGTAAAACCACTAATGATATTTCATTTTACTGATTAGAAGATATCTTTAAAAGATTGAGAAGTTGAGTGCTGGGAAAGACAATTGTATTCTTGGTAAGAATTTAACTTGTTATAATCATTTTAGAGAACAATTTGAAAATAGTTATTAAAGTTTAAATAAGACAAATATGCAAACATATGCAAGCAAGCATGCAATAAAGCATAATTTGGAGTAGAAAAATATTGGAAAACAATATTTCAAAATTGGGAAATGGTTGATTATTATATGAAACATGTGCTTCACACAAAAGATACTACAAGGGCAAGCTTCCAATAATCAACACTGTATTCAACAGTATTAGTTGATCTAAAAGAAAAGAGACAAAGGAGGCACTATAATTAGAATTTTGCATATGTCTCTCTTTAGATCCTTAAACTCCATAAGGTTGGTGCAAATATTACCAGTAAGGAGCATAATTTTCAATACATACATTAATAAGCAATGTCATATATCTAGTATGTAAGAAAAGTAGATTTAAAATCAGAAAATCTGACAACTTAGTGGATGATTAGTATATGAGTACTATTAGGAGAGAATTATGAAATAATTTTTGCCAAGTTGGGTGGTGGGAAAAAGTGTATATGGATGTTTGACTCTATGATTTGTGGTAGGGATAAGTGGAAGTCAGTATTTTAAATAGAGAGTGTGTGTGCTTCATAAATAGTTAGAACATAGGTGATGCTTTTTACTTAAAAGTAGTTTCAGGGTTAATAGAACAACATAAAAATGTTTTAAAATTTTGTCACATCACTTGTTTTCAGAATGGTTCTATTTGGTGTCTCTGTTTTTTAGGATTATGGAACCAGAAAGAATAGCACATCGTGAGTCTGATAATATGTTTAATATGAACTTAGATATGATAACATAATGCAGAGATTTTCCATAAATATTTTAAGATTTCTAAAAGTTAACATGAAAATATCTTGAAACATTAGTGTAATTCTCAGTCTAAAAATATTTTTGGTATTTAGATTTATCATACTGACCAAAAATATCACCATTTATGTGCAACATCAGTTTTACATCAATTACTACAATATAAAGTCTACATAATGTTGAGTTTTGTATAAAAAATGAAATAATATTACTATTACATGGTTTTCATTGATTTTATTCTGCTTACAATCTATTCTAAAATTAAATAAGATACTTCTCAAAAGCCTCTGTGATATATATATTCAATGTCTAGCATGGAGATGGTTTGAAGCTTGGGTTTTATTTTCTAAACATTAAATTTGATTTACATTTTCACAGAGGATAATCTGTATCAATTAGTGATTATACTCTAGTGTAAGATGGAATTTGCTAAAGATAGAAGAAGGTTGAGAGATGGTGACATCTCAAAGATTTCAGAGTATTATACATATTAAGAGACAAGTAACAAATATTATAAAAAGTTTGGAAAATAGACCCTAATGTAAAAAGTTCAATGACATTAAGTCTAGTAAAAGAAAATTAAAATTTATAAATATATAAAAATATTTTTTAAAAACTGTTCAAGCATTTGAGAAAAAAAAGTACTCTCTGAAGCTGAATTAATAAATAATAAGATTACAAGCATTTTTTCTGGGATGGCTTACATGTGACTAGGACTATGCTAACTGTCATAAAATTCTCACATGATTCATGGAAAGAAAACTTAAAGCTTATTAAATATATTCCACCTATGTTATAAGTGAAGATATGCCAAATCAAGTTACTTTCCATGATCGTACATTAAATTATGGCAACAAAAGTAGAGCCCAGTTCTCTTGGATCTCAGTTTTGTCCTATTGCATATGCTATGATTTACTTTGTGTTTCTTCCTACTTCAGATTAAGTGCCATTTTTTACTAAAACTGATGAAAAAGCACCTACACTCAATTCAAGTGAATACAGAAATATCTGAACAGAAAAATCAAGAACTGAGGCTGATGGAAATGGTGCATGGTAGTGTTATCAGATCCTAAAGGTATTTAGGATTTGGCATTTGGCTTTCAGCAAGTTAAAAAATATTTTAGCTGTATCTTTATGGAAAAATAGAAAGATGAATTGAAAAATGCTCAGACACAGATAATATACCTCTCACATTACCTAACAGAGTACAAAAGCTTAGTGACAAGATCCATTCTGTTCTCCTATAAAAATTACTGGCTTTGGCCATAATAATAGAAGATACTTGACGCTAGTGTCTTAATGCTAAATTGAAAGAACTACCCAGTTGTTTTAATTTTGTGATAATGAACTCTAAAGAATGTCTTCTTCCTCTAGTACACATATGGTAGATTGTATCTCAGAATGCTTTTCTGTCTAAATATCCAGAATAAATACTAAATAATGTCACTATTATTATGCAAAATCAGCATGACGTGAAGATTGAGGTACATGAAATACGGCAACCCGGTACTTAGAAAAGCTTTTACTGAGCCAACTTTCATTCCCACAAAATGAAAACAAAATCAATTCTGCTTAAGATAACATAAGTGATGCTGTAATTGAGGCAATCTTTACAATACAGCTTGTGCAGTGACAAGAGGAAATGCAAGCCATTTTTATTTTGTTGGAAAATGGCTCAAAGGCAAAGAGATTCTATCCCTTGGAGACTTGCAATAACCTATAATGAGGGCAACAACCATCATACAAGAAATATAACAGATGGCAGCATGGTTGCCTCACTCAGACACAGGTTACAAAACAGATAAACATAGGATTTTAATAGTTAGAATATATGAAGGAGATGGCTCTTAGACCAGGCAGTAAAACTAAAAGACATATAGCACCAACAATACCAAAACTATTATAAATATTTTTCAATATATATTACTCTACATGTGATTTGAGTTTCTTATCAATTTGATCCAAAACCATCACTAGAGTTTAAAGTCCTTGAAGAAAGAAAACACATTTTGACCAATGTTATAAAAATAAAAGTTACATAGTGCGTATTCAAAATATATAAATATAAATATTTTTGAAATGAATTAAAATGTAACAGAACATATAAGATAGAAATAAATTTCCCATTGTGTCAAACTGCAAAAAAGCTTGGAAAGACCTATATCTATAACTGACCAAAAAGTGTAAAACAGGATGAAAATAAAAACATCTCTTTAGTTTCATTGTTAAGTAAATGCAGCCGCTAAGACATGGAGTGAGGGAAGAAAGCAAGATCCAAGATATGATGGAAACTCATTTATGTGAGATTCACATTAACTGTCACTTTTCCACCGGGGCTTTTCCCATTACCTGTCTGAGGCCATTGAAGTTTAGCTGAAATTGTGGTCCAGAGTTGTTGGCAGTCTTGCTGGCATGGAAGGCAAAAATTAAAATGTATAAGTACTAAAAAGACAGAACTTGGACAAAATGCTTGACTAACTGGATTACTGGAGAAGTGAATTGGACATTCTGCCCAGGTTTGTCCTCAATGTTATTTGGTGAATCTTGAGATGCTCCAGTCAAAAAGGGAAGAAGCTTAGTAGAAACCTGCTGTTAAAAGGTTAAACAAGAAGCCTAAGCTTTTGTCCATCTCACAGACCCAAGAACACACACACACACACACACACACACACACACACACACACACACACAGAGACACACACACACAAATGTACCTTAGAATGTTACAAGAAAGAGAAAACATTTCACTTTAGAATTAAAACCAGAGAAAGAAAAAAACCTTAAACTACTTGCAAACTAGAATAAACCCTCTGAAAATTAACCTTCAGATCACCTTCATTACTCTTTTAATAAGTTAATCTGTCTTCCAGAGAAATTAAATTTTCTCTGGAAGAAGGAAATATGATCTTCAGATCCTGAAAGTTTTCACACACAATGTATAACATTCAATCAGAAATTACCATGCATAAAATAATAGCACTGTTTTGGTTATCAACTATTACATAGCAGGTAATCTAAACATTTGCTGGTTTTTCCGTCTAAAACAACAACAAATTTTTTTTTATCCAGAATGTTTCTGTGCATCAGCAACTGGTGTAGGGATTGGCTGGGCATTTCTAGCAAAAGACCTTTTACATAGTTGTGGTCAGACTGTTGAGGAAGCCTCTAGTGTGGGCTGCAGCAGGTGGGGAGTAGCCGAGTGTCTCCCTCTGCATGTAAACTCAGAGAAGAACTTGGCCTAGAGTGGCACAAGAGAGGTGCTTAGGACGCAAAATTTAAGGAGGCATTCCCGCTGAGGGTCATCAAAGTGCAGGTGTGGCACTTCCAAGGCCCTGAGAGGGAGTGTCTTCTGAAGACACCTACAGTATAAAACTCAAAAGCACATTTTTTTTTTTTTAATAAAAAGCCTTCACTTGCAAGACTCTTAACAGTGAATATTTTCTTAATTGTTTTTATTTTGCTCTAGGCATCTCTTTTGCCTCTTGTCCTGTGTCCAAAGCCTGACTTAGAGCTCACAATGTATTATATTTCTATGTGACTTAATTTGGCATTCTTGGGAGTATGGTGGTCTTAGGATATATGACATAATCTATGGTGATTGAAGGCTTCAAGATAAGTTCTTATTCCAAGGAATCCAGGTGGAAACTCTATTGCCATTTCTAACATAGCTTCGACTTCTATATAGTGTCATTTCCACTGTATTTTATTGAATACAAGTGAGTCACTAAGGTCTGACAGTTCCAATGGGAGATATATCACCACTTGATGAGAGTAGTATCAAAAAATCTGGAGATTGTCTTAAAATATACTGTCTGGATCATTAACAAAATCCATACTAAAAATGAAACAGACCTCAAAGTAGTCCAGAGTTTAAAATATTTAGACATAAACTTTCGAAGGATTAAAATAATTATTTTTAAGGCAGTCAATAAAAAGATGGAGAATTTCACTAGTAAAATGTAATCTACAAAGAAAATCAAGATTCTAGAACAGAAAATGCAGTAACTCAAACTAAGAACTCATTTTTGAGTTTAGTTGCAGATCATTAACATTGGAATAGAAGATTATTGATCCAAACTAAAAGAGAAAAAAGTACTTGGAGTGAGGAATAAAATAAACATAAGAGACAGTGCCAATAGATCTGACATCCATGTAATTAGAATAACAGAAGGAAAAGAGAAAGGAAATGGGTCAGAAGCAATATTTAAGAGCTACTGACTAAAAAATTTTCAAAACCTATGAAAGACATCAAAACTGAGATCCAAAATTATCAATGCGCTCAAAGGAAGACATATAACAAGAAAATCACACCAACAAGTATTCTATTAAAATTGCTGAGAACGAAAGATAAAAAGAAAAATCTGTAAAGCAGTTGAAGGAAAAATGTCATATCACCTTTAGGGTAGCAACAATAGGACTGACAAATGAATTCCCATCAATAATTATGGGCATCACAAGACAAAAATTTGCCATTATCAAAACACTAGATGAAACTAGATTTTTATATTCAGCAAAAATAATCTTCAGAAATGGAGGCAAAAGCTTTCAGATATTTACAAATTAATAACTTTTTTAATGGACAGATTCAGACCAAGAAAATACTACAAAAAATTTATCAGGCACAATAAAAATGTTCCCAGATTGTAATGTTATTGTGAAGACATGAAGAGTTTTGGAAATTGTAAATATAAGAGAAAACTCAAATTTCTATCATTTATAAGAATAACAATGTCTATTAAATTATTAATAAGTTCTGTAAACAGAAAACTAGAAGTAGACTAACATTTCCTTACCGTGGTGTAATGTGTCTACCAAAAATCTGCAGTTTACCTCATAAATAATAGTGAAATATTGAAAGTTCTAATTCTATATTGAAAAATCAGTCAGACGATCTATTTTCACTATTTCTATTAAACATATACTAGAGTGCCTAACCTGAACAGTAGACATTTGTTTATATGTATATTTGTGTGTGTGTGTTTATAAATATGTAAACGTGTAATGTAAGTTCATGTGTATGTGTGTCTACACAGTACTACATACAATTTGAATATGGCAACATTGTTTAAATAGAAAGTAATAAATATTATATAAATTAATATAATTATTAAGTAAATTAACCAAATCTGCTGGATTTAGTGTCAATATAAAACTCAAATCTGTATATAATCGCAACAAAAAATAGCACATTTAATGTATACACAAAGCAACTACTTGTGATTCAATCTAAGAAAAAGTTTAGCAAACATTCCACTCAATATGTCAATTTTTGGGGGAGTGTGGGGACTGAGTCTCTCTCTGTTGCCTTGGCTGGAGTACCATGGTGCAATCATGGCTCACTGCAGCCTTGACCTCCAGGGTTCAAGCAATCTTCCTGCCTTAGCCTCCTGAGTAGCTGGAACTAAAGTAGCATGCACCACCATGCTCAGCTAATTTTTGTATTTTTTGCAGAGACAGGGATTTGCTATGTCGCCCAGGCTGATGTCAAACTCCTGGGCTCAAGCAATTCTCCAGCCTTGGCCTCTCAAAATGGTGGGATAACAGATGTGAACCACAGTGTGTGGTCAAAATATGTCAAAATATTAAAATCATTTTAAAAAGTAAAGACTGCTTTGATGATTATAAAATTAGCCATTTATGATTGTTAGGCTTAATATATTGAAAGTTTAGTTTTTCCCAAAGTATAGTTTCAAGAAAATTGCAGAAAAAAGAAATCTTGCATGTTTTTGGTGGCTATTTACAAGTTGATGTAATATATACATGGAAATTCAAAGCGTTCAGAACATCCAACGCAGTCTTCAAGAAGTAGAACACCATGAAGGATTTACCATTTTAGATATCATAACTTACTACAAAGCTATAGTAATTGAAACTATATAGTAATATTTCAATAATAGATACATAAATGAAATATAAATGAGTCTCAGAACAAATATTTATGTATTTTTTCACCTGCTTGACAACAAAGAATATTGTGGTAAGAGTAATTACAGGATTAATATATTGATACATGGTGCTGAGTGAACTGATACCCATATGCAGACAATAACCTTGCCTTTAATCTGATACATAATATCAATTTCAAATAGATTTTAAATGTAAATGTAAATGTCCAAGCCATAATGTTTCTAATACATTGCATTGAAGAATATCCTGATCTTAGGATTTGTACAAATTTCCTAATTATAATTCAAAGGGAAGTAAAGCACTCCTCAGCAAATGTAAAAGAACAGAAATTATAACAAACTGTCTCTCAGACCACAGTGCAATCAAACTAGAACTCAGGACTAAGAAA
>NW_012118487.1:21037757-21067394 GCF_000951035.1 Colobus angolensis palliatus | reverse complement strand
AAAAAAAAAAGACAAAGGGCAGTAACCACAAGAGGTTGATAAATTAGATTTAACAAGAAAAGGCATAGCATTACATTGGATGACTATTCACCAATAAAAATAAATGAACTACTGATCAAATAGTAACAAGGAGATGAAGCTGAAACCCATTCAACTGAGAGACAGACTTCACACACAAAAGAATATACACAGTATAATTCCATATGAAACTCTAAAAATGACAAAGTAATCTTTAGTGACAAAAAGCAGTCCAGTAGTTTTTTGGGGTCAGACATGTGTACAGTTGTCTGGGAAGTGCCGTAAAGAAAGTTGAGGTTAATATAAATATTATGTGTATTATTTTTTCTAGTGGTTACACAGGTATATGAATTTTTCAGATCTCATCAAAATATATACTTAATGAAGTTCATTTTGTTAAATGTAAAGTATATCTCAGTAAAGCTGATTTTTAAATGTATGTAAATACATATATCTAAATTATGTATATGTATAAATATGTAAAGAATTAAGTAAAATAATTTTTGAAAATAAGGCTTAAATGGTAATGCTTCAAATTCAGCTTATTTAAAATCTTTCTGCTTTGCTACAAAAGCAGTCTACTTAATATACTATTAATTTGTATCTTTTAATCCCCGGTCGTTCTAAATGAAAAAAAAAAAAGGAAGAAAAGGAATAAGGCTAAGATTTCTATCAGTTTAAGCCAATAATGGCAAAATATCAACTGAGAGCAAACAATGCAGTTGTAATAAATATACTGCAGATAAAAACCTGAAGGGAAGGAATGATGTGTAGTGCAGATAGCAGCCATCTGGATTGTTTGTTTTTTGAGCCTTTCAACAACAAAGAAATGTTCATTTCCCAAAGAGACCTACAAATCAAGATGAATTGACAGCTTTCTTTTTTAAAGTGGCAAATGTTCAAAGGCGCTCCTGTGAGGGCACAGTAAACAAGCAACATCATCAGACCATGATTCGATTTAACTTGGTGCTGCTATGCAGAAAAAAGTGAGCAAAGCCACATAATTCCAACTCACTTATTGAAATATTTTTAGTAGGACCCCTTCTTCTATCAAACAATTTAGTATTAACTCACACAACGGTATCTGGCTAGTGTCAATCAACAGTAAGAAGATTTTAATAAAATATTATTCTCCCAAATATCAAACCCCTATTCCAAATAATACTTAATGCCAAATATTTTCTTAATATTGAATTTTGTTTCAAATCTTTCAGATTAAATTCTTGCCTTCACTTGACATAAGAGATACAGCTTGTTTTCTGTAACCAAACCCCAGTTGATAAAGTAGATGAGAAGTCCACAGTGTGCATACTAAAATACCTTTTTGAATTTTGCAGTGTGTGTATCATGTATCAAATGTATGTGAAATCTAGGAGGAATGAAAGAGAATTCTAGGCAGATAAAGCAATAAGAATGGCCACAATTTGAAGCAAAAGTGTATTGGGGAAGGTTTTCTGTCTTGTATCATTTATTCTCTTACTTTTACTCAAGTCAGCAATGACATCGCAAGACTGAAAAGGGGAGATATTAATGTATATTAAAATAGAGAGCTTTGATTCACCCTTTGATATAGCTTGAACATATGTCCCCATCAAATCTCTTGTTGAATTATAATCCCCAGTGTTGGGAGTGGAGCCTTATAGGAGATGTTTGGCTAATGGGGTCAGATCCTCCGTGGCCTGATGCTGTCCTCACAATAGTGAGTGAGTTCTCAACAGATCTGGTTGTTTGTTACACCTGTCTACTCACTGTCTCTCTCCTGCTTCCATTCCCCATGAGAGACACCTGCTCCCCCTTCATCTTTCACCATGATTGTTAGCTCTCTGAGGCCTCCCAAAAACAGATGCCAGAATTCTGCTTCCTGTACAGGCTGCAGAACCATGAGTCAAAACGTCTTTTCTTATATATTACCCAGTCTCAGGTATTTCTTTAGAACAATGCAAGAACAGCCTCATGCATCCAGAGAAATAAAAAATGTGTCTCATTCAGTTAATGGAATTTAAAGGAAACAGAGATCCTCTGTTGTGTAGAGGATGTACCATTTCTGATCTTTCCTTGTCAATCCAAAAGACTTCTACATCTACTACAGCTCTAATAATACATTAGAAGTAAGAATAATAAGCATTTTCTGGGAAATCTTCCTGCAAAAGATCAGCCTTAAATCAGTTTTCTCCCAATCTACCCCGATGCAAAATCCTAGCTTCTAAACATCATGCAACAGTCTTCAAGGACTGTGAGGCTAGTCACTGACATTTTTACTGAAGACAGTTGAAGATGAGTAGACATGACAAAAAAAAGTCTTCGAAGGAATGGCCCAGAGAATCACATTATCCAATCCGGTATGTGCAAAAAGGCTATATCTGCAGCTCAACTGTGAGCTCAAGAGAAAGCTGACCAGAGCCTACAGTGCTACTTCCACACCTCTTCCTCTGCCTGAGGAAAATGTCTCAGTCCTGGAGAGTGGAACAGACACTGGCTTGACTTGCTCACACTCATTACAGGATTCGTTGATGACAGTTATTTCCATTGGCAGCAACTGTGTAACCACATTCTTTTTGGGCCTGACACTTACAAAATTTGAGAGCCCTTTGAGGAAATAATATTTATAATATGTATTAGATACAATGGCCTCTTGGAGGTAAAGCCAAAGCTCAAACTACTTTAGCATCTCAATAAATCTATTTCTGAGAACCAGGTCCTGGATTCTGTAACTGTGTGGAATTTTCAGGTTTGTCTGCATCAGGAACAGAAGAGCAAATTAGAAAACACTGAAATGGGTCCCTGTCACTCCACAGGCATGTCCAGCACAAGATGGCAAGTCAGTGTTATAACAGATTAGTGATGAATTCCATTGCCTGAAGGAGACACTTTGAGGAATTCAAGGCAGCCTGGCAGTTTTCCCGGAAGATTTTAGGACATAAACTACAACACGCATCTTTACTATCTCACATTGTATGCTTCATGTATGCCCTTTCTGATAGCAAGAGTTTTCCATGAAAAGTGTTCATTCCATATGACTATATCCACTAAGACCACCCCAGTGAACACTGAGAAGTCATCCAGGCACCAAAACACTCTCCTATCCCCGTGCTCCTCTGGCAGTTGAGTGCATGCATCCGCACCTTCACTAAAGAGTAAACAGCTGTCAGAATGTCCATGTGGCAAGAAATATTGATCCAGAAATTCGATATGGCATTGCAAAGGTAAAGGAAATAGATGTGGTCCTATTCAGTTCGCCCTTTTTAACCAGTCTGCAGTTAAACATGTGCCCCTGCTGGCATCAACTTGACACTGAGAACAGAAGCAAATGGCCCGGCAGCTCCAACTCTAGACCTGCTGGAGTAGCATTATTGATAAAAAGTAATGGAGATGGAATAGTATCAGTAGGTGTTTATGTCCTCTGTTTTCAATTGCATTCTAGAGTGGTACAGATGTTCAATTCCAGGCATGGGTTTTGAGCTACAGGACTTTTTAGCACTAGGACTAGAAAGGTATCGATCCAACCTCTTATGGGATCAAGGTCCAGGATATAATAACAATATGACATCACAGAACCTGCCAGCTCTGTGTTCATAGTTCAAGGGAGCCACTAGTCCTGCATCTGAAATCATCAGAAGATCCGGGCTCAAGCATTCCAGTTGCAGCTGCATTATATTGGAAACTACTCTCAGGGTTTGCTGCATGAGACTTCTTCATGGTCGTGAAAGGACAAACCTCTCCCCTAGTGCAATCAGGGAGCGAACTCCAAGCTTTATGTTTGATTGCTTTAACCACTCTGCTGTAGTTGATTTATGGGGGCATTTCAGTGGGTGACCAATCTGCAAGGAATCAAACTTGGACGTGTTATCACTTACCCTTCATGCTCAGAGCTGGTATGGCAACATCACACATTCTTCAAGTAATGTAAATTGATTTTTAAAGTCAGGATCTTTTCCTAGTATCATAGTACAGTGATAATTTTGATTATATGTTAAAATATTATATATCTTACCTAAATATTAAAAAAAGTTGAATCAATTTTATGTAATAAGTTTAATTTTTATATTTGGTAGGCACTAAAGTTAAATGCTGCAAAATCTTATACACAAAATATATTTAACAGCAGATTGCATTTTTCTCTCATCCAAACAAAAAGAAAATCATGGTACTAACAATAGGAAGTGGTATCAGCTGAGTCTGGGCTTCCAGGATCTGAGGACAGCAGTCATGTATGAGGAGTAGAAGATATAGACTCTGATTTCCAGGGAAGGGAATTGAGGAAGCAATAAGAAATCTGAAATTTGATGTCAGTGGGCACATAGAGAGGCTAAGCCCTAAGTGAAGTGAAGTGTTTCCAATAAGCAATGGCCAAGAGGCAAAACAATAAAACAAAGTTTGCCAAATTAAATCTAGAATGAGTGCCAGAGCTTAGAAGGGGTGCCAGTCTTTTATGAGATGTCTGTAGAAGAACCTATAGGCTGAGAAAGAGCCATAAAGAGCATCCCTAGCTTAGAATGGAATCATGTAAGGCAGTGATTTTAACTTATTACAATCACCGATCCCTTCAATAATCCAAAGAAAACTATGAGCCATTCTCGACCTGTTCCACACTGAACAGGTGTGAAAATGCACATAGACTTCAACAATGAGTTATTGTAAAATTAATTATTGCCTTTCCTTTTTGCTTCACTCCATTTATCAGAAAAGAAGCAGCATAAACGAGATTTTAAATATTTTCTCTCACTTGAGGGAATTTGGTTTGTTTTATTGAGCTCAGGGTTTTCAACCATTCCAGTCTTTAAAGTGGAATGGAGTTAAGTTGTCTCAGAAGAGGAGAATAGGGGAGATTCTGTACTTTTAATAAGAGAAGACTCTGACAAACACATGGAAATGGTTAGAGTGTCAGAGACTCAGAATACAGTTGATTGTTTTCCCAGTACTGATGAATGAGACCTGAGATGTCAGGTCTACTGATGAGGGCAGCTGCAGGTATACTTGGCATCAGAAATCAAAGAAGCTTATTGAGAGTAAGTGATTCTAAACTATGGCATAAAGGAGGAGCTGTCCGCATAGCCTTGGAAATTAGTATTTCATCAGTAACCATAACAAAACTGATCAGAGGTCTTTCACAATGTTTCATAAATTCCATCATGTGCAAGTTTTGCACAATAAGAAAGGAGAAGGAGTTACAATGGATATGGGGGATTGAGGTGCAGCAAAAATACCAGCTCTCTTTGAGTGTTCGTTCATTCCTGTACCATATACTGGGAAGGCTAAACATTACACTGTCTAGACCCCAATGATTTCAGAATGTGGTTCAGTTTTGTACTAAATCAGATACATTGTAAGATGAGGAGAAACTGAGGCAGAAGTAGTACTCCCAAAGCTTCTGTTACTTGTCACATAAACCTACTCTTACAGACATTTACTCATTCAACTACTGTGTTAGCAGAGATTTATTGCCATGCATCTATTTTTCTGATGTGTAAGATAATGGTTTTATGGCTTGACGTAGTGAGAAGCTTCCTGGATGTGGAGGATTCCTGATGAGGAACAGGGTATGGCTCTAAAGCCATGGAGCAGCAGTTTCTCAATTTGAATGCAGCAATTACTTTGATAGACCACCCAGGGAATCAAATTAAAAATTTCTCCTAGAGTCTATATCTATAACCCTATCAGTCGTTCCAGAAACATCAATATCTTGGAACAAATCCCTTGCTAAGGATTCTGTTTTCTGCAGTGTAACTGGAACCACTGTGAAGAACAAGCACCAGATGACTGAAATTAGATGTTTCATCAACTGGTCTGTTAGGACTAAATCCATATTTGATGGATTTTTTTTTAATTGTGTCATGTCTTGAAACCTAGTGTAGTGTACCAGTAGTTCATGTTCATTATGTAAATGTCAAACAAAACTTTAAATACTATGTCAAAAAATTTACAGAGTTCTATCAAGTGTTGTCGAAGAAATCACATGCTAAAAGGAGGAATCCAGTGCAAGAAAGCATGAAGAAATCAGTATAAGAAGTTTTATGTTAGATGTTGTCCATGGATAGCTATCATAGGGAAAAGAGTTCATACACAACCACATGATAAAACAAACAAAAGCAAAACCAAATATGAGAAAGATAAACTTTTTTTCTTGCAGTCACAGCCTCAGAGGAGAGGGGAAGAACACACTAGGATGGGTGGGCTTCTCAGCTCTACAGCCACAAGTTACCAGAGTGTCCCAGCTGTCACAAATCTTGACTAAAAATAATGTGTAAGATTGTAAGGAAGTATGGTCAAAGGAAAGGAAAGAAGTAAGAAGAAAAAAAAATCATACTTCTCTGATTCCTCTTGCTGGAATATGTAGTAGTCTGTTATTTTTCAGGTAATTTCCTGAATCTTAAAAAATTAAAATAAGACAATAAAAAAGTAAGAAAACAAATAACAAACAAATGAAAACAAAACTTAGTGTCAGAAAGGGAAAAGTCAAGGATTGAGAGAAAAAGAGAATGGAGAAGTGTAGCAGTATTTTCTTCAATCCCAGGGATCTTGAACATTCATAGAATATTGCTCAAGATTTGCACTTTTGACTTGATTCAGAAGTATTGTCTAATCCACTATCTCATTCCTTTTCTCCCAACAATATTTGGGAAAAGTCTCATTTATCAAAATGCTTTTCAGTCTTTTCCATAGCTCCTTAAACACAATCCCATAAGGCCTTAGTCCAAGAAAGCCTAAACCAAAATGCATCCCTCTTTGAGCCTTTCCCAGAGATCTCATCCCATCCTCCTACCGCCTTTTACCTAGTGCCCAACTGATCGTGTATTTGCAAAACTTGGGTTTCTCTGGACTTAGCTTCAAATACTTCAAACACTGAGTCCTGACCTCAGTTCTACCCTCGACTCTCTGGTCTCTGCAGACTTTTTGTGTTTCAGCTGTTTGAACCTTGGGTTGCTCTTCTAGATTTACGCCATCTGACTCATGAAGGCTTTTTAAAATGATCCATAGACACAGAAATCTCCTTGGTTCTTTAACTCCAGATAACTTTGTTGGAGTGTTAAAATAGTTATGTCTTTTATGGACATAATCTTCAAACAAATCAATGTGTTTCTATTTTATATACCTCAGAGACGTAATAGTTTGAAAAGCATAGGTCACTGATGGGTTGGCATGTTTTTTCATTTTTTACAAAACACGGTGGTGACTTTCAATGTCAATTTTCCTTATATCTCATGGCAAATTTACCATCTTCTTTGGTAGCAAGATATAAACATATGAACATAACAGAAGGTCAATGGCCAGCATAGGACTTGGAAGAAGGATCACTCACTTTGGAAGCTTATAAAATAATGTCAATAAGAAATATAGCACCATTATTTTAAATTAAATTTGCACTATTTTTCAAAGTTATTGCCCTCAAAACTGTAGTCTTGTTTGCTTTATATTGCTGTAGACTGAATAATCATATTCTTGTACAAATGACAGAAATACTTTTAAAAAATTTAACTGCATTTAAATGTTTTCATGGTGATATAAAACTCAAATACCTCCATGTTTTAGTTCCATTCAATAAAGTTGTAATAACCCAAAATTTACACGGTGATATTTTATTATTTATCTCTCTTTGGGATCCTGGAAAAGCACATTCCTTTTCAGAATAAAAATTCATTCTTCATTTTTGCAAGAATATTAGTTATTATTTGCAAAATTAAAATATCCATAAAAGTAAGCATCCTGATCTTTAACGCCTGATTTGTTCCATTTGTGTTCAGGATGTCTTGGTAAAAACAGATGCCATTTCAAACTAGATCCTCCTAATTGTGCTAAATTCATTCTTTTATGAATGAAAAACCACATTAAAAAATTCTTGAAAGAATTATTGACCCAAATAGCCTATAAACTGCTCAAAAGAAAATATTTTTTCTTACAACATAGTTTTCTTTATTCTCACTGAAAAAAACCTGTTAACTGATCTTTTGTCTTTTCTGTTCAAAGATTCATCTGACATATAATGTTTATTATTATCAATAAAAAATGTTATTAAGTTTTGAGATATTATCCCAAGGTAATAAACTATAGCTTGCCTCATTTTCTTAAAACTAGTGACATAATACAGTGGGAATTTAATGGGTTTGGAATTTGGCAGACAGGCAAGTGTGAATTTAATCCTATTTCGCTATGCATTCTGTATCTAGAAAGGTAACTGTAGTAACCTGTTTCCTCATCTGTAAAATGTTCACAATAAAACCAATAAGTAGATCATGATGGGGGTAAAATAAGGCAGCATAGGAGAAAGCAACCAACAATGTTTGCTCATAGTGAATGTGCAACGATTCGTAATTTATATTCTTTTCATTAGTCATGCATTTTGTATACTTTTCTTTTCCCTCAACAATGTTCTCTCTCTCAATCTCTCTGTATCTTTCTGTTTTTGTCCCTCTTCCTTGTCCCTCACTGTCTAATCCTCTCCTACCCACAGACACAAGTACACACACACAGCATCAAAAATGAAAAAATTTTAAAGACACAGAAGGCATACACAATCATGTTAATGGACTTAGTCCAATCCAATTCTATCATTTCAGTATCCATATAAATGCATATACAGATAGCTAGACAAATTTACTTGACTGTGAACAACATGAGATCATAAGCATGATGCTTGTAATTTAATCCAGTCACCCTACTGTCTGACCAAAATTATACCAAACTTTTTCCAAGAGAGACGCAGCTTTAAACCAGCCATCATTTTGCTTGAAAAAGATGCCTGTGCTACCTTATGTGTTTGTGTGGTTGCAATCATACAGAGATGTTATCTATTTATATAATTGAGGATACAAATGGATAGAAATTTGCTTAAAATATGAATTAACTTATAGTCAGCATAACACACACACACACACACACACACACACGGTTTCTTTTTTTTCTTTTCTTTCTTTTTTTTGGGGGGGGTGCTGAGTCTCGCACAGTCACCCAACCTGGAGGGCCGTGGCGTGATCTCGGCTCACTGCAAGTGCCATTCTCCTGCCTCAGCCTCCCGAGTAGCTGGGATTACAGGCGCCTGCCTCCATGCTCAGCTAATTTTTTTGTATTTTTAGTAGAGATAGGGTTTCACCATGTTAGCCAGGATGGTCTCGATCTCTTGACCTCATGATCCACCCACCTCGGCCTCCCAAAGTGCTGGGATTACAGGCATGAGCCACCGACCTCGGCCACACGTTTTCTTTATCAACTTTAAAAAACCCTCATTGTATCACTTCAGAATTGCCCAGATGGAAGCAGATCTCTCTCTTCTCTCTTAATGAATGCCAAATCATTCATTTATCATCTAGGTTCCTCCCTATCAGCCTTGAAGAATAACATATATAAATCTAAAGTGAAGAAAAAAAATTAAATAAGTGTTAATAAAAGACTATGGCTAATTTCATGCTTCATATATTTAAATAAAAATGGTATGCCTTATGCATAAACAACAACTCCTTGGAAGCAGGCAGTTGATTCAGCAGGTAATAGTCCATTTCAATAAGAATGTTATTTTCTCTGGGGATTTGTATGACTCTGTGAGATGCTACTGGCCATGATTAACATACTACAAATTATGTGGAATTGGGCAAGTGCCATCATACAAAATAACCCACAGTTTCAAGTGCTGAATATAAGTCATTCGAGCAGTATCTATCTTAAAAATGTTGACCCTATCTATAACATACATTTTGGGGTATCATGTTTATGGGGAGCGGGGTCATATACTGAGGAATAATATCGGGAGAACAAAAACTTACTGGTCGTCTCTTTCTCTAACTAGCCACATCATTTAGCAGTAAGTATACCTCCTGTTCCGGGGTACTGTACTTGTATATATTTGAAGTTCAAATTTCAGGTCACTTTCACAATCACTAAGGAGGGCAGAGTACTCTTAGCCAAAAGTCTGCCCTAGCTGAAGTATTGAATTAAAACTGAAGTTTCTGGGTAGAATTAGCTACGGTATTAAGTAATAGCTACCTGATCCGGTTGGAAACTAAGAGTGTAGAAGTGGGATAGGATATATTCTTAGGTCAGTATTGATGTCAAGCATTGAACACCAGCATTGGCAGAGGTTCTGATACTTGTAATTTTTTTTCTGCATAGAATATTCATCTAAATGGATTGAAAATTATTTTCAATGAAACCTCATAGGTATTTTTTTCTATGTATTCAAAAAAGAATTGTCCTTGCTACATCCTCAGGAATCCTTGAACTAGTTGCTGCTGGAACTGTTAGTTTTTCTCCTTTCATCAGTGACAAACAGCCTTAGTACCAAATGATAGGCCTCACACTTTTCTTTCTCTTTCTTTTTGTTTCTCAGGTATAAGGCAAGAAGGACAAGCACTAATTCTGCCTTTGTTCTAGTTCTTTCATAATCGTGCTTTTGATAAACCTTATCTGCTGCATAAAAACATATAAGGGAAAATTGATTAGTACACTTAAATTCTATGCTTATGTGGAGATCTTGATACAGACATCTAATGCACTGTTCTTCTCTGCAATCTATTCATCTCTGGCCTTAAATAAAAGTCTCTCAGCCTAATAAATCTGTCTATGGTCTATCCAACATTGTCGAGATTCATTCCAAGGCTATCAATTGACATATCAAAGCACCTCTTCCTTTGAGGAGGATTACACAACGATTTGCTTGAATCTCATCAAAGTCACACTACATATTATATTTTATAAAACATATATAGATGCTCAAATAAGTCCTCAAATGTATATTCATTATATTCTTTCCAGATTGAATTTTTGTTTGAATGAAAAAGAACTTTCATCAAATAAAATGCCAAATATATTTATTTTATAAATAGCGAGTTTAACTACATTTTGCCATCAATTATTTTGCCATCAATAGTTGCAATCTTTTCTCTATAATATTTTCATAATTTTTTTTAAAATGATGGAATGCATTTCTTTTTTCTTGTTATTTTGGTAGATCTTAATTTTAATCCATCTATTATAATATTCCTGCTTTTGCTTTTTATTAGACCTCTCTATAGCACTAGAAAAATACATATTATTATACATAATATTGGATTATTATGAATAAATATTTCAATTTGATATCTCTTTTTAGCTTTCACCCCCCTACATATAATCTACTCCTTGAATTTATTTCTTAAATACAACTAAAGGGTATCAATTTATCACCATGTTTAACTTATGAACAATCCTTTATTGGTTTTCCCACATGTACTCAACAGTTTTCCAATCCATTCTCCAAACTACAATGATGATAGTCTCTTTAAAAAGGTAAATGTTCTATTGTGAGAATCCCTTACCCTTCAGACATTTACTATCTTTCCACTGCTAATAAATTAAATACACTTATCTTTAGTGTAGTGTACAAAGTGCATTCTCTCTATATGTGTAAATATAGATGTATATATACACACATATTTATATTTTTCCATAAGGCCATGTACACCTCTAGAGTCTAGAGTTTACAAGGACATGAGAGGGAATTCTACTTACCTTTCCAGCCCTAAATTGCACTATTGTCTCTTTCATGCTCTACAGACGAGTCTGTAAATAAAATTTTCTCATGTGTTAGTGTTGGAACATATCATGTTTTCTCCTACTTCAGTCTTTCCACATGCTGGTTTTTCACCTGTGCTTCACTTAGATCTTATTTGTCTTTTAAATCTCAGACAAAATGCCTCTTAGGAAAGACATTTTCTAGACTCTAGAGTGGAACCACTTTCTCAGACTTTAAATCTTTACAACATTGTTATCTCTCTTTTGTAAGTCTTATCTCATTTTATAGTTATTCCTTATATAAGGAATCATCTGCTTAATATCTATTTGAGCCACAAGACCCTCAGCTCTGTGAATGCAAAAATAAAACTGATTTTGGTCACCTTTATATTTCCATTACTTAGAGAGGTACTTGGCCCATGGTAAGTACTCAATAAATATTTTGAAAAATATTTATTATGAATGAAAAAGGGAAAAAAAATGGAAAGAAACAAATTTCAAAATAGTGAAATTAGCATGTGAAGAAACAGATGTGGATAGGGACACTGACGCCAGCACCCACGTCTGGTGGTTTGGTGATTACCTGTACATAAACACCAGCTGGTAGCTCATGATCTATGCAGTCAAATCAGAATACTTCAGGTTTATCCCAAAGTTGAAAGTCACTATGGACATAGCAGTCTGCAGGAAATCATGAAAATATGTGAAGATTCAGTTAGATCTTGGATACTTTGATTATTCTTATAGCACTATATGCAACATTCTATCCTTAATAACCAGCTTTTCCCTCCTCTACGTTACTAAACATATGCCTTCCCAAAGATAAGTTCCTCCTGACAAGTCTAGCCTACTGTTTGTTAATATTCAAAAGCAGTCCTTCTTTCTGTGTCTGTACAGTTTGAGAATTGTCCTAACTTCTGTCTTAAGGCAACACAAAGAAATTAACTAACTTGCTTAGTCTACAGAGTGCTTGGTGGAAATACCTCATGAGATGACTTCCATTAATTTGTCATTTTTCAACTGCAAAACAGGTGAAAAGCCCTAAAAATCAATAGTATCTTTGTCTAGAAGCCATTAAGGAATTAAGAATTAATTTCTCTTATGGATGTTAAAGACATTCACTTATCCTCTGAACGAGAATAATCTGTTTTAAAATGCATTCCAAATGTAATGATGGTGTTGATCCCAAAATTCCTAAAACTTTCATTACTACGGCAAGTGTATATTCAGTCTGAAGGAAATAAGCCTCATATAGGCAGTTTCTCATTATTTTATTTTAGAAAGCTAAGTCTGAAATGACTTTCATGTTGGCAATGGTAATATTGGTATTCTTGATTATATGTTTATATTTTTATCAGACACTTATAATATGCCTATTCTGTAGTTGACTAGATGATTTTAGATTTCATATCAAGGCATTTAGAGAAATATTCCTAAATGGAAATAGATCAGCCTTAAACTTGGTACCAAATTGTCAGCTAATGGACTGAATATGTCACTTTTGGCATTCTGCCATTTATATGGTTGAAAACTGACTACAATAATCTTACTGGAATTATTTCCAATGAAAGCTGGGACATGGAGGCCGTCCTTAGAATTTACATAAGGCCTAAAGATCATATGCAGAAGGGCTTGTTTAAACAAACTGCCCAAATCCAGAGCTTTACTTGGCAGTTTAATACTTCAACAAACGTTTACTGAGGGTCCAGCTTGTGCTACCCAATATGCTAGTCAATGGGAATATAAAATTGGAAAAGACACATTCTGGCTGTCCAAGCCCTTACTGTCTTGTGGAGAAGGAAGAGAAATAAACATATCCTATTGAACAACATGGTAACTTACATGATATGGGTAAGCTAGGAGTGCCCTGGAAGACAGGAAAAGCCTTCACTCCACTCTAGACTTGAGCTGAGTCAGGAAGCATAAAGGAGTACAAAGTAGCAACTGAAAAGTGTAAGGAGAGGAGTGCATTTCAAAAGTGGGAAAGAGTTTCAGCATGAAGATAGGAAGTGAATAGGCTGAGAATATCTTAATGCTCCAGAAGAGAGATGTCACCAGATGTGAGGATGAAGAGTTTTTCAAGGACAGTTCATGATCCCTTCCAAACCAGCCCTCAGCTTGTCACTGTGGACACATCTCAGTCTTCAACCCCAAGAGGCAGGTCTTTCTAGCAGAGTCATTTTCTTCTCGAGCTTACTTCCTGATTTGCTAATCTAGCTGTACTCTGAGCTCCCTTTGAAAAATGCACAAAGATTATTTTAGTGCTTCGTTTCCCAAGAACCACAATCTATCCATTTCTATTTATATCCATGCTTTTTAATCCAATAAAAGTATGGTAAAAGGGAGTAAAGAAAAGGCTGAAAGTGAGCCTTGTGTTACTCTCCTGAATATGGGCAGTTTATCCTTAAATTACTAAAACTCACTGAACCTGTTTCATTTTCAAGTATTTTCAAGTCATTCTCAGCATTTGTGCAAAGTAGTACTCAGTAAAATTGACGTTTCACTATGGCATGTTGGTAACACGATTTACAACCAACTCTCAAAGGGAAAAAAGTCAAAAATAAGCCTTGATTTGTAATGTTTTCCATAATGATGGCATAATATTCCAATTATGACCAACTAAACTCTGACATCTATATTAATATCACTGAGTTCAAAGTTGATGAGATTTGGTGAATTAAAAAAAAAAAGAATTTGTAAATCAGTTTGAATTAATGAATACATTCACAGGCTTACTAAGAATAAAATAAACTAGTAAACAAATAAAAAATGTAATTTGATTTTTGTTCTGCTAAAAATTTCAAGCACCACATAAATTGTTAGAAGGCAAGTTACCATTTCGCAGTCAAAAAAAGGTGTAAGTCTTAGGAAACAAGCAATGATCTATGACTATGCAGATATAGGTATCAATATACTTCTTGTTGTCATCCTAATAACCATCGAAACTTCAATTCATTTATTATATTTATGAATCAGTTTTCTCAATACAAAACTGGAAAATATTATCCAATATCAGATAATATGGAATACTCAGAAATCTTTAAATATGGAGCACTTTAGAGTCATTAAAGAGGATTGGAGTTCTGGCCACCTTTGTATGAATAATATTATTAAATACTGGCAAGTTAACTATGATTTATCTGCTATCCAAAATATGGAGCTTAACTTTTTTGTTTATTGTGATATTTTATTGATACTTTAAGTCCATTTGTTTTCTCTTGTCAGATAACGATTTCACCAATAAAACATGCCAATTGTTATACATGCTATTTAATTCACAAATAAAATAATTATAATGAATTATAAACCAAAAATGTTTTGTTAATATTACATAATATGTTGAAAGGCTAATCTATGGCATAGAGGAAATGGTTTACAATTTTAGAAGAGTTTACAATTTTAGAAGGAGGATCTAAGTGTACAATAATAACAACAAAGACTTTGATCAATAACATTTCTAAACAGCTAGTTTTGCCCAATGCAAATATCATGCGACCCATACATGTATTTTAAATATTTTAGTAGCCAATTTTTTTAAAGTTAAAAAAGAGTGGGGGAAGTTAATTTTCATAATATGTTATATAATAAAGCTTACCCCAAATATTATCATTTTAACATATAATTAACGTAAACATTTAAAAATATTTAACTTTATTTCTACTCAAAATTTAAAACCTGATGGGTATTTTACACTTACAGCATATCCCAATTTGAAGCAAATTTTTCTTAAAAAAATAATCTTTACTTAGATTTCCTGAAATTTACAGTTGAAAAGTAAGACTCACATACCTAGGCTTTTGCAACCATACTTAAAACTTTTCCCATAATAAGTCCAAACACATTTTTTGTTATTATTTGCATATATACTAACAAACATGGTTCATATTTTTTAGGAAACTTGATTTGTCTTTGAAGTTGTCTCATATTTGAAAATTCCAATAATTCTGGATCTTTGATCTAATAGAGCTGGAGCACTGTGCACATCAGTAAAATTATTTTTTTCTAGTTAAAGTTATTCTTTAACATATATAAAAGATTGAAAATATCTTTGCAAGGATATTAATTATTTAGTCTGCAAAATAACAACATTTCTTTGTATATTTAGAAGGCCTTTAAGACAAAGCATACCAGTATGTTAACTGGATGGTCTCTCATATGACACATCTAAGGTTAACTATTTTCAAGTTTTCAGAATTTGAATCCATTAAACTTTGATATTATTAGAATGGTTTTATATTCTATGGAAAATTATTTGATGGCTTCATTGAAGATGCTTCAATTTCCTAAAATATCTTTTTTTAGTTTTTTCATCATAATTTTCTCAAAAAAGTTATAACTAAAATAATTTTTTTTATTTTACCATATCTTCACCTAAAAATGTGGTAGATTTTTGTGCAAGAACTCTACCACATTTTAAATGGCCAAAATTATAGGCTGATGACCTACAGTTTTAAATCATCAGTATTTTTTGTTGCTCACTTTATTGTGATTTTAGACAACTAGTTTGTTAATAGTTTTTGAAGGCTGGGAGAAAATTCTTCATCAAATTTTTATCTATCTGTCAAAAACGTCTTTTAATATTTTCCCTTTTGTCAAATTTATCCTATTTGTTTCACACAACACACAGCTCTTCTATTTTTGCTCCACTGCACCAGGTTATAATTGTCTTTAATCCTGAAATGGGCAAAGTTCTCTTTCTCTCTCTCAACTGTTCTGGTAACAGTTCTAGCTTTTGCATCTTCATTTGATCTTTGCATCAGAATCACTCATATGTTTAAAACAAAATAGTTTCCTGCACCACTTAATTATCAAGCTGAATTTATGTGTTTCCATAAGTGTAGTACTAGAAATGATGTATGTCCTAAACATGCTACAATGCACCAAAATGTCTTATGCAATGTAAGTTTAAAATGAGATACAGTCCAGGAAAACAACAAAACTATGTTTAACAGACAAATATTTTTTTACGATATACTAGTCATGGTTTTCAGGAGCGACAAGATCAATAGGAGATATACATAGATATAGATATAGATATATAGATATAGATATATAATGTACACAGAAGGTATATATATCCTATATTTAGGAGTTATATCTATAGCTCCTATGTATAATAGCTATATATATTTCATATATATAGGAGCTATGTATTTGTAATATATAATATATATGAGAGGAGATTTATTAGGGAGATTATCTCATGCATTTATAGAGGCTTGGAAGTCACATGACAGTCTACAAGCTGGAGACCCTAGATGCTGGTAGTTGACTCAGTTCAAGTCCAAAGAACCAGGGAAGCTGATGTAACTGTCTCAGTCTGAGGCCAAAGACCTGGCAATCCAGGGGCCTGCTGGTGTGTGTCCTGAAATGCATAGGCTGAGGAGTTTAAGCAAAGAGATCAACACATTCACCTTTGTGTTTTTCACCTGTTTCTTTTTTTCTCTGCAGATCACCAGCAAATTGGATGGAAGCTGTACACCTTTAGGATGTATCTTCCCAACCTAGCCCTCTCAGACTCACTTGCTCATCCCCTCTGCAAACACTCTCACAGAGACACACCCAAAAATAGTGCTTTCTCAGTTTTCCAGGTATTCCTTAATTCAGACAAGTGGACACATCAAATTAATAATCACACATTGCCTTAGTATTAAAGCTTAATCAAAATAAAAAAATTTAGTTGTTCCTCGGATGTACCAGTCTCCTTTCAAGTCCTCAACAGCAACATCGGCTAGCGATGACTGTCTGGGACAGTACAGATCTTAGGGCAAATCACCCTATAGGACTGCACAGTTTTTAGAACAAACCACAAAACGGACACAGTAACAAGGTATTCTAAGTTTATAAAATTTTCAGCCAACAATTTTCTTGGGTTGTTTGAATGCTATTTCACTTAAGGCACTTTAAAAACAATAGAGTTTGCAATGTATGTGTCCTAGATTCGAAGACAGACATCCTCCTCCAATGGGACAAGGATGATCACAGTCTTTTTGCTAAAAGTATTAAAAGAATAATCATTCTAAAGAGCGTGACAGTCAAATGTGGACAGTGTCCTTTTCAAGTACCTCCTATGACACTTCTAACTTAGATCTACAAATATTTTCCAGGATTTATAATAAAATCATCCATTAAAACCAATGCAGCACTGATTAAAATACCCTATTTGTCATTTCAATGAGGTACATACACATCTATACATATGTCCCTTTTTAGGATGTCTAAATACTCAATAATTACTATAGTTTCAGTTTTTATATTTTTATTTATTTTTTAAAACATTTTGTTGACAAGTTCTCATTTGGAGTAATAGCAAGTAACTTCAAATAAGGATTTCATAATTTAGGTCTTGCATATCCTGTCAAATATGCCTGGGAGAAATGGCGCCCTATTAATTCAGAGCTTTACACACTTATAACAGTAACCTTCCACTTACTAACTCTAAGTATTATATGTATTTGCTTCAGTCATAGTCATAACACTTTCCAAAATAGGAAAGAGGGCTATGGCTTCTTTAAAAGATAAAGGAATAAAGGGCAAATGGTGAGACCAGTGTGTGAACGGATGTTCTTATTTCTATTTTAGTGCTTAATCTCTGCACGACATTGTCCTTTGGGGAAAACAACCACTGTGACTGCACACAACGTAACCTAGATCATAAAACTTTGCAGAAAGAATCCCCACCTTTTACCCTTCATGCCTTTATAAATCATTCAACCCATGTTATTGTAGTAAATATTTTTAAAAATTCTAATATATCACTGACTTGCAACTACTCTTTCCGAGTGACCTAAGGCTGTTCTGCCAATGCAGTTTACTGTGCCATAAGTCGGATCATCACAATTTTACTCACATCAGATCCCAATGGGACCAAAAACTGCAAGAAGATTGTCAAACATTTCAATTTGTCATTCTGTCACCTAGATCCCTTTTCCCTCAGGCCCCAAATAGCTGTGTGCAACGGGATCTCAAAGAAGATAAAGTGGTAAACAGGAATCTTGATACACATCAAAACACTCTGCCACATGTAACAAAATGTTATTACCCTGAAGCAGACAAACTTATTAAAAGAGAAATATGTAATACCAAAGAGTGAAAAATAGCCTTTTATATTATGACAATATCTCTTATCTGGAAATACCCCAAGGTGCTTTTGCAAGATGCGCTATTTGAATTACTTTGCTATATTAAAATACAGGGACATATTGATTAATTTCTCAGTAGTGGAAGAATATTTTTTTTTAGAACATGTAAATTTTTAAAAAAAAATTCTTGTCCTTTAAGGTCTTCTCACCTTTTCTGTCAAGCTCTATATCTTGTCTTTCCATTCCTCTTTTATAATTGCTTCCTCCTGAAATGACTGCTTGTATGAAGTTTATGTGAGTGATTGATCACATATTGCTATCACTGTACCATCTGTTTTAAGATCTTTTTTAATAAAGAGCAGAAACAATCTCATGTCTCAGAATGGATGGATTATTTTAAAGACATAGGAAACGATGTAGGAGACAGGTACATTGCTTGAAGGAGTGAAGAAGCCATGGTTGAGATGGTGCTCATGCAAGCAGGAGGTGGAGGAAAGACGCATGAAGGGACCTACGCAGCAAGCGTGCAAGTGTCCCGCAATAGACATGAATCGCCCATTTCCACCCAGCCATTAGCAGTCACTCCAGCAAATATATATTTGTCGCTACCCTTCATTGAGTTTGTCTCCTGGTAAATTTGATTACCATCACCACCTCACATCATCTGCTTCAACTGTAGTTGAAAATTTCTTACCACTTTTGAAATTCTTGAGAAAGAAGATACGCATGCCCCAGCTCATCTTTTTTTAAACACAAGACCACCTTTTAAAATCTTGTTTATGTCTTTAGTTTCACTGTCCTCACCATCTGCATCTATTCTCCACATACCAATAGAATGCAACTCCTGTATCACAAATTTGGTCTCATAACTTTCTAATGAAAAATGTTCAATGCTTTCTTCAGTGCATTTGTGATAAATGCACTGGATGTGGCACATTAGTGCCCGGTGATGTGGTCTGATTACTACTCCAGCCCCATGTTGACCACTCACACCTCACATCTTACTCATCAGTTCCATGTTCTACTTCATAGTCTCTGCTTTCCCTTGATTCTGGGCCTTTATGCCCGCTGCTTCCTCTAACTAAAATGCCTGACCTGCTCTTTGTACCTGAATAAGTCGTACTAACTCTTGAATGTTCTTTTGATGATTTTCTTCATTGTGGTGATCATATTCTATATTAAATGCTCATTACACTAGCCCATTTTTTCTCCTAGCACTGCTCAATGCACTCCTTGAGTGCAGGGTTTCTATCCATCTACAACAATGCCTACCATGTGCTTGGCAAATGAGAGACACCAATAAGTGATTGTTGAAGAAATGAAAACAAATGCATGTGCTTAAATCTGTCTACCTAGTCTCTATTAAATCTAAACAAACTAGTTGCAGAGAATCAAAATGCTGATTTATCATATAAGTGAAAAATTATTGAAGTTTTATCTGCATCCCAGAGTTGCTAGAAGAGCTGATTTAAATTTCTACAACAAACCTTTATTCTTATTTCTTCTTTCAACATTTATTTCCTTCCTTTAATGCTTGATGCATTGTACTATTTGTTATTTTAAAAAAAGAGTTGAAAATTGCAGTTTCTTTCTTCCGACTTCAAAGGCCAGTGGAGAGACATAATGAAAAATAACAATAAAGCTGTCAATTACAATGCTGAAATAGATAATGCATCAGTCATGGCAGTTTAGTTCATGCTGTAGCAACAAAGCACTGAAAAAATCTCAGTGGCTTCTGTGCTACCTGTCTATTACAGGTCAGTTATTATCCTGGTCTGTATCATCTTCACTTGGATACACAAACTGATGGAACAGCCACTATTTGTATTGTCTTCCATCTTATAGTATAGGAAAAGGATCACGGAGTATTATGCTTATTCTGACTCTATAAGTTCTCGCCAAGTCTGCATTCATGTAATTAGGCAAAGCAAGTCACAATTTCAATTTAGTCAAGCAGGCTGGGCCTGTATCTTCCTCCCACAAGGATAAGCATCCCAAGGAGAATCATCGAACATAGGTGACCTGAATCCTATCTTGACTTATACTGACTCTTGAAAAATGAGTTGGAGTTATATATAGAGAGAAGAAAGAGCGCTATTCCTAACAAAATGCCAGGACACAAAGGCAAATGACAGCAGGACATACTATTCTGGCTAACCAAAGTATACAATGTAGGGACACAGATATGTCTGCGTAGATTGGAGGGACCATGCAAGGGTTTGGAAGTGATTGAAAATCATTAAATAATCCAAGCTGAGAGGGTAATCCGGTGCACATTTTAGTAAAAATAGCTGCAGTCATTTGAAGAAGTTGTTAATGGAAGTTGGAGTTAGGAGAATCTGGAAAAAATAGTGATCTGTTAGAAGATAATTACAGAAATCTTGGTAAAAAAAAGTGTTAAGGGATAGAGATACTATGTGAACAGAAGAGAGGAGGGCAACAAGAAAGGTCCTGTTTTCTTATGCTTCTTCAATTTTATTCGGTACCTTATGAGTAGGTTCAATTAATTTCCCTTCAATACAATGGCAAATTTCCTATTTCAGAACATAGAGGAAGTTATTCAATTGGGACAAAATAAAACTTTGGAAAAAAGGTCGTTGTAACTTTTGTTTTTATAGCAAATTATTCTTGTTGACATTTATGTCATACATTATCATTCTTAATTGTCCTACAAAATCATTGTATCATTTTAATCTATAATGAAACATGAGAGACTGCAATCTTGAAAAATAATGAGGAGAGAGATGGCCAAAGTTATCTTAATATTCTTTTCCCTAGATCTTGGATAGTAAGGTTACAGAAATAACATCTCCATTCGTATGTTTAAGAGTTTTATCTAAAACCAAAAAGAGAAGTTACTCTAGGAAATTCTTACAAAACTTTACTGGCACCTAATCACAATGAGCTTGGAATTGTTTTAAGGGTTGCCATTTCTATTCTCAATCTTATTTTGGTATTCTAGGTTTCACACCTTTAGCATATCTAGGTGCTTTGATTTTTCAAAGGAAATTTAAAAATTAGAGTGCTATTCACAGCTTCCGGGGATAACAGTTAAGAGAGTTTTAAGTACATAAATAGCTACTTTAATTGCTATATTTCAATCCAGAATCCAGAAATCTTGAATGTGGCCAATGTATTTGATGTCTTTGTAAATTTTGGTAAATTAAGTAATAATATATGATAAGTTTTCTCTTCCAACCCTATAAATTAAAAACTACTCATGCAAACTCTCTTTTAAGATGATGTTTTCTATATCCTCACATATATTAGTGTGCTTTATAAAATCTCTGGATAAATTAGCATCAGGGACCAGTGTCATAAAATAAACTCTTTTAGAAGGAATAATATCATCATCTATTCAACAAGACGTGCAATTTTAGCTGGTTTGAAAATCTTTTGATAAATATTTTTATAGCATAACTGATATAACTAAATGAAAATAGGGAAGTAAAAACACATATTATTTTTTGTTATGTTATTAAAGCAAGTATTTGAAATATACTTTCGATTTTTAAAATGTTCTGGTTAGCCTGCTCCTTGCAAAAAGCTAAGAGTAGCTTGGTTTGTCTAATAGAGCTTATTACCAAAATGTAAAGATAGGGAGAGTAGTATCAAAGGAACAAGTGAACCTGAGGATCAAAGAAGCAGAAAGACGAATAAAGTCAATCAGAACAAGAGTCTGTCTGAGGCATGGAACTAGGAGGAATTATGAGTCAGCATGGTGAAAAATCAAGAGGCAGAGGGGCAGTCATGAGAAATCACGGGGGGAAAACTTATCTTCCATGCGACGAACTATCTCTTATGTGATGAAAAATTGACACTTTAAAAGTGAAAAGGAAATATGTTTTTTTTTAAAAGCACCTCCTGTTCCTCTGTAGAAGCACTCAAGAAAAAATTGTTTCATTTACACAATAGCTATTGAAAGACCTAGCCAACTATAGTAAAGTGGAAAATCTAGAATTCTTCATATTCAGTTCCCCAACCAATCCAAGATTACAAAATTAGAGACATTGCAGTACATTTCAAAAACTTTACATAAAGTTTAGAATCTATTGAAGAGTACAAAATAGTATAAAAATAAAAGAAAATTCATTTAAAATTTCACCACTAAAAATGCACATGTAATGTTTCAATATGATAAGTGAAATACAGTGATTCTTTCTTACAGATATAAATATATATAATACATATGTATATCCATATATAAACATAGTATTTGATTTATGATAAACATTCTTACATATTTATGTGTGTATATATGTGTGTATATATAACTGTGTAACTATGTATATTAGTCCATTTTTGTATTGCTATAAAGAAATATCTGAGACTACATAAGGTGCAAGGAAGTGGTCTAGTTTCAATTTTCTGCATATGGCTAGCCAATTTTCCAAGCACCATTGATTAACTAGGGAATTCTTTCCCCATTGCTTGTTTTTGTAAGGTTTGTCGAAGATCAGATGGTTGTAGATGTGTGGTTTTATTTCTGAGGTCTATATTCTGTTCCATTGGTCTATGTATCTGTTTTAGTACCAGTACCATGCTGTTTTACTTTCTGTAGCCTTGTAGTATAGTTTGAAGTTGGGTAGCATGATGCCTCCAACTTTGTTCTTTTTGCTTAGGCTAGTCTTGGCTATATGGGCTCTGTTTTGGTTCCATATGGGTTTTAAGGTATTTTTTTTTCTAATTTTGTGAAGAATATCAATTCTTTGATGGGAATAGCATCAAGTCTATAAATTACTTTGGCAGTATGGACATTTTCATGATATTGATTCCTCCTATCCACAAGCATAGGATGTTTTTCCATTTGTTTGTGTCCTCTCTGATTTCCTTGAGCAATGGTTTGTAGTTCTTGAAGAGGTCTTTCACATCCCTTGTTAGCAGTATTGCTAGGTATTTTATTCTCTTTGCAGCAATTGTGAATGGAAGTTAATTCATGATTTGGCTCTCTGCTCGTCTATTGTTGTATAGGAATGCCAAAACCAACTCAAGTTGTGTTAAAGACTTAAATGTCTCAGGAGGCTGAGGCAGGAGAATTGCTTGAACCCAGGAGGCAGTGGTTTCAGTGAGCTGAGATCGTGTCACTACACTCCAGCCTAGGTGACAGAGCAAGACTCTGCCTCAAAAAAAAACCAAAAACAAACAAACAAAAAAAAAGAAGACTTAAATGTAAAACGCCCAACTATGAAAACCCCCAGAAGAAAATCTAAGCAATACTATTCAGGACACAGGCATGGGAAATGAATTCATGACAAAAACATCAAAAGCAATTGTAACAAAAGCAAAAATTGACAACTGAGACCTAATTAACTAAAGAGCTTCTGCACAGCAAAAGAAACTATCATCAGAGTGAACAGATAACTTACGGAATGGGAGGAAATTTTTGCAGTCTATCTATCTGACAAAGGTCTAATATCCAGAATCTATAAATAACTTAAACAAATTTACAAGAAAACACAAACAACCTTACCAAAAATTGGGCAAAGGACATGAACAGACACTTCTTAAAAGAAGACATTTATGCAGCCAACAAACTTATGAAAAAAAGCTTAACATAATTGAGCATTAGAGAAATGAAAATCAAAACCATAGTGAGATACCATCTCACACCAGTCAGAATGGTGATTATTAAAAAGCCAAGAAACAATAGATGGCGGTGAGGCTGTGGAGAAATAGGAATGCTTTTACACTGTTGGTGGGAATGTAAGTGAGTTCAACCATTGTGGAAGACAGTGTGGCAATTCCTCAAAGACCTAGAACCAGACATACCATTTGACCCAGCAATCCCATTACTGGGCATATACTCAAAGAAATATAAATTATTCTATTATAAAGACATGTGCTCACATGTGCTTATTGCAGCACTACTCACAATAGCAAAGACATGGAATTAATCCAAATGCCCATCTATGATAGACTAGATAAAGAAAATGTGGTAAATATACACCATGAAATACTATGCAGTCATAAAAAGGAACAAGATTATGTTCCTTGCAGGGACATGGATGAAGCTGGCAGCCATTATCCTCAGCAAACTAACACAGTAACAGAAAACCAAACATTGCATGTTCTCATTTATAGATGGGAGCTGAATAATGAGAACACATGGACACAGGGAGGGGAACAACACACACAGGGGCCTGTTGGGTAGGGGGGTGGAGGGAGGGAGCACATCAGCATAAATAGCTAATGCATGTGGGGCTTAATACCTAGGTGATGGATTGATAGGTGCAGTAAACCACCATGGCAATGTTTAACTATGTAACATGTAACATCCTACACATGTATCCTGGAACTTAAAACAAAATAAAACTATATATACACACACACACACACATATTATATATATTATACATTATACAATATTATACAATATATATTATATATAAAACTAAGGAGACTGGGCAATTTATAAGATAGAAAGTTTAATTGGCTCACAGTTCTGCAGGCCATACAGGAAGCTTAGTGGCTTCTGCTTTTCTAGAGGCCTCAGGAAACTTACAATCATGGTGGAAGGCAAAGGGGGAGCAGGCACATTACATGGCAAAAGCAGGAGCAAGAGAAGGGTGGGAGGTGCCCCACACTTTTAAATGACTAGATCTCACATGAATGCACTCATTATCGTGAGGGTAGCACCAGCACCAAGGCGATGGTGCTAAATTCTTAATGAGAAATCTGACCCCATGATCCAAACACTTCCCACCAGGTCCCACCTTAAACATTGGGGATTACATTTCAGCATGAGATTTGGGCAAGGACACACATCCAAACTAAATCAAAATGTATGTGTATATATTTCAATATATCTTGTTTTATATGTGAATAATTATATGTAGTCTATACATAAAAAATTTATATGTATTCTTTTTATGTGTATATATAAATTGTTTGAAAATCTATATGAATATTATATGGTCTTTATATGTATAAAAATAGTACTGTTTATATATATAGAGATATATTCATTTTATTTACTATACTGTGAACAATGATACATGTCATCAAGTATCTTCCTCAAGTCTCCAGTTTATTGACTGCATGATATTCCTTTTTTTGTTTGTTTGTTTGATGTGCACCAACACTAATTTACCATTTTGCTAGCATTAGGACATTCAGCTTGTTTTTAATTATCTGTATTACAAATAGCACAACGTTGCTCATATTGTAGATAAATTCTTCACAAATATTTACATGATTTTATTGATATGTATTTAAGACTTTAGATGAAGTTTTCCATATTATCCTCAATTTTTTTATACCATCTTTACAGTATAGGAACATTACTATACCTGAGTCTATTGTTATCAGAGGGGTGTGTATGTGTATTTTGTCTTAGAAATGTAGTCATTAACAGAATATTAGCCCTCTGTATATGTCATTGCTACAACTCTTTGTCAAATATGTTGAGTTTAAAAAAGGTTTAGAGTATTTTGTTTCATATAAAATTAAAACAATTATATTATTTTAATATTTTATTATAATGATATCTACCTATCTTTCTTTTAGAGTCTCTGATTTTGGAAATATTAGAAGGTCTTATTCTATGCAGGGGTCCTATAAGTAGTCACTTATATTTTTCCTTTAGAACTTTTATGGGTTCATTTTAAAAGTTACTCATTTATTAATTTTTATATTTAATAATCAGACATTTATTAATTTATTTTTGTACATGTGACTTAAGGTGTGAATTATGTATGTTTTCCAGGAGACTTACTAATTATACTACTTGACCTATGAATTATTGCTGTACTAATTTTCCATATCATATATGTGTATGATATGTAAATAGATATTATAGATATGTCTCTCTATACAGGCTCTTGCACTCTGACAGGCTGGAGTGCAGTGGTGCAATCATAGCTCACTGCAACTTCAAAATCTCAAAATCTTGTGCTTAATCAATCCTCCTCCCTCAGCCTCCCAAAGAGCTGGGATTACATGTGTAAGCCACTGTGCCTAACAAATACATTTTATTTTTATTTTTATGTCTTTTGGATCTTTTTAAAAATTTTGTATTGAAAGGATTACAGCATTTTCATGAGGGTAGCTTTATAGGAACATTTAATGTATAATAGAACATGTCCAAATATTTACTATTTTCTAAACTAACATGGGTTATACTCATCACTCCCAAGACATTTACTTGAAAGAGACAGGAACTCATCTTTCATTCACTTATATTAAAGAAATTAAGTTTTGATAATGTATTTAATTATTAATAGAGCTTAAAAAGGTTCTAATAGAACCTTTATTTTCTTGGTTATCTCAAATACGAATTAAAAGATGGCCAACTGTGAGTGAGCTGGAAATGCCTAATCGCCCTTGGTTTAAAGTAGAGGAGGGGATCCAAAGGCTTAGGGAAATTGGGAGGTTGGAGTGGATTAGTCACTTTAGACCTACTCATCCCAGCTGGGAGAGTCCAGAAGATAGACCTTTGACCAATACTTTGTGAAACAGATTTGTGAGGGCAGCACCTGCATCCTTGAAGAGTTATGTAATTGTTCTTCTCTCATATAACAGACACTTCTTTTCACTCAACTGCAAAATTTAAATGCAATGGGATCCCTAGGTGGCAGAGGCCAAGTGACGGCACTCAACCATCAAAAGTAAGGTGGGTGTAGCTACCCTAATGAACAGCAGAGGCAAAGTGGCAATCAGAATAGTGTGACTCATGTAGAACCCTGGCACTGGCTAATGAATCACAGAATTCCCAGAAGTGAAGACGTTAGGAAGCCTACTGCATTCTAACTTAATTTATATAAGCAGAAAGCCTCCAGGTCGAGTGGATGAAAGACTAATTTAAATTATAAAAATATAATCGTCGGGCGCAGTGGCTCATGCCTGTAATCCCAGCACTTTTGGAGGTCAAGGCCAGCAGATCACCTGAGGTCAGGAGTTAGAGACCAGCCTACCCAACATGATGAAATCCCATCTCTACTACAAATACAAAAAATTAGCCAGGCGTGGTGGTGGGCACCCGTAATCTCAGCTACTCGGGAGACTGAGACAGGAGAATCGCTTGAACCTGGGAAGTAGGAGATTGCGGTGAGCTGAGATCACACCACTGCACTCCAGCCTGGGCGACGAGAGTGAAACTCCATTACAAAAAACAAAACAAAACAAAAGAAACAACAACAACAAAACAAAACAAAACAGAAAAACAGAATCATAACCCCTCAATCAATTTTCAGATTTGAACCAGTTTACAGACACAGAACCCTTTGAATGAAGAGGAGACCAGCTTCTCTTGAGGAAGGCCCCACTATGCTACCTACAATATATGCTGTTAATCTTTCTCCTATCTTTTCCCAAGGAGACCTCTGGTCTTTTACCAGGGTAACTGTGCATTGAGGAAAGGAAAATAATCAGACATTTTGAGGACTCTTTAATAAACTTGCCTCTCTCTACACATCTATCCTATTAGTTCTGTCGCTCTAGAGAACCCTAATACAACATTCTTTCCATGCCTAATTTTGTGAGAGTTTTAATCATGAGTGGTGTTGAATTTTGTCAAATGTTTTTTCTGCACCTATTGGGACCATCGTATGTTTTTTTCTTCTTATTTCTGCTAATTGCATGTGTTGAATCAACCTTGCCTTCCTGGGATTTATCCCACAACATCATGATGATTAATCCTTTTAATATACTGTTGAATGCAGTTTGCTAGTATTACATTGATATTTGCATCTATATTCATCAGTGATATTGGTCAGTAGTTTTCTTACAGTGTTGTTTTCTGATTTTGGTGTCAAGGTGATACTGGCCTCGTAAGCTTGGAAATATTCCCATTTCTTCAATTTTTGAAGGAGTTTGAGAAGGATTGGTATTAGTTCTTTTATAAGTTTTTGGTAGAATTCATCTGTGAAAGCTTAAGCTTTTCTTTGGTGTAAGATTTTAAATTACTAATTCAACTTGCTTATTCATGATTGGTCTGTTCAGATTTCCAAGTTATTCTTTGTTCACTCTAGGTAAGTTATATGTTTTTAGAAATTTATCTATTTCCTTTAAGTTGCCTATTTTTTCCCATAGTGTCTGCTATAATCATTTGCTTTTTGTGTTATCAGTTGTAACATCTCATGTTTCATATTTTATTTTATTTGAATTATTTTTCTCTTTTTTTCTTAGTCTCACTAAGGGTTTGCCAATTGTGCTTAGCTTTTCAGAAAAACAATTCTAATTTCTGTTTATCTTTTCTGTTGTTTTTCTGGTCTTTATTTCCACTATTTCTGCTCTGTTATTTGCTATTTCCCTCCTTCTACTTATTTTGGGCTCATTTTAAAAGTTTCCTGAGGTGTATTCTAAAGTTGTCTAGTTATTTGAGGTTGTTCTTTTTTGATGTTTTTATTGCTATAAACTATCCACTTAGAACTGTTTTTGATGAATTCTACAGTTTTGGCAGTTTGTATTTTCATTTTCATTTGTCTTAAGACATTTTCTCCTTTAATTTCTTCTTTGACCAATAGTTGTTCAATATCAAGCATATTGCTCAATTTTTACTTATTTGTTAATTTCCCATAATTTACTTACTTATTAGTTTCTAGTTTCATATAGTCTTAGAAAATATACTTGAAGATATGAGAAGATATGATTTCAATCTTCTTAAAATTGTTAAGACTTGTTTTGTGGTCTAAATATTCTTGAGAATGTTTTACATGTACTTGAGGAAAATGTGTTTATATGTACTCAAGGAAAATATGTTTTCTGTTGTTAGTACAATGTTTGGCATGTCTGTGCAGGTCCATATGATCTAAAGTGTGTTTGAAGTTCAATATTTCCTTATTGGTTTTCTGTCTGGATGACCTGTTCTATGTTGAAAGTGAGGTTTGAAATCCCCAAATATAATTGTCTTCCAGTCAATGTTTACTTTCAGATCTTTTAATGCTTGCTTTATATACTTATAAGTATATAAAGATGCTCTGATGTTGTGTGTGTCTGTGTATACATATATAGTATATGTTTGGACGAACGGAGGCAAGATGGTGCACTTCCGGGTTCTTCATCCCCCCCCTCCCAACTTTTCCCCCCTCCCAACTTTTCCCGCGCGCGCGAAAATGCAGCC
>NW_012118487.1:21032578-21032884 GCF_000951035.1 Colobus angolensis palliatus | reverse complement strand
GTGCAGACCAACTGGGCATGCACCAGGTGACGTCAATCCAAAGAGACCAAGATTTACCTGGTCGCACCTGCGGAACGCCCCCGACATGCCCGTGCGCCGCCTATTGCCCTCCCACTCCTAGAAAAGCCGCTCTCCGCCAGTGAGCCACGCGACCGGCCTTCCTCCAGCCCCACTGATGTCGGGATGCAGGAACCCCGCCCGGGAGCCCCAATGGGGGGGACTCTGTTGGCCTTCTTTGCCGGAGGCCGACAGACTTCTTCCCCACACCTTAGGTTACCAAAATAAACTTGCAGTTTTGCTCCTGAC
>NW_012118487.1:21003604-21031828 GCF_000951035.1 Colobus angolensis palliatus | reverse complement strand
CCCGCCCGGGAGCCCCAATGGGGGGGACTCTCTTGGCCTTCTTTGCCGGAGGCCGACAGACTTCTTCCCCACACCTTAGGTTACCAAAATAAACTTGCAGTTTTGCTCCTGACCTTTGCCTACTTGCTGGTTCTTTTGTGCTCGCTCTGGTGGTCTTAGAAAAACAAGTCAGTATACACTCACATATATATATTTACAATTATGTCTCTTGATGAATTGACATCTTTATCACCATATAATGACCTTTATTTTATCTCTTTTGCCCTAAAGTTTATTTTGTTTGAAATAATCATAGCTACACTTGCTCTCTTTTTGTATCCATTTGCATAAAATATATTTTTCCAACCCTTCACTTTCAGTCTATCACTATCCTCTAAGGTTAAGTGAGTCTTTTGTAGACAGAATATACCTGGGTCTGTGTGTGTTTGTGTCATGGAAGTCTGTATGAAGAGACTACCAACAGGCTTTGTGTGAGCAACAAGACTATTTATTTCACTTGGGTGCAAGTGGGCTGAGTCTGAAAAGAGAGTCAGCAAAGGGAGATAGAGGTGGGGCAGTTTTATAGGATTTGGGTAGGTAGTAGAAAACTACAGTTAAAGGTGGTTATCTCTTGCAGGCAGGGGTGGGTATCACAAGGTGCAGGGTGGAGAGATCATGAGACTCATTGTCTGAGGGGGAAATGTCACAAAGTCGACTGATTAGTTAGGGTGGGGCAGGAACAAATCACAATGGTGGAATGTCATCTTTTGTGGTTCTTCAGTTGCTCCAGGCCATCTGGATGTATATGTGCAGGTCATAGTGGTTATGATGGCTTAGTTGGGCTCAGAGGTCTGACATCCCTGTCTTCTTATATTAATAAGAAAAACAAAACAAAATAGTGAAGTGTTGGAGCATTGAAAATTTTGGTGGGTAGTATGGAGAGATAATGGGTGATGTTTCTCAGAACTGCTTTGAGTGGGATTAGGGGCAGCGTGGGAACCTAGAGTGGGAGAGCTTAAACTGAAGAAAGATTTTGTGGTAAGGGATGATATTGTGGGGTTGTTAGAAGAAGCAGTTTTGCCTGACAAAAGTCTCTTCTTCTGTGACTCCTACATATACGTGTGTCTACCTATTAATTGGACAGGCATATGTACACTCGTTTTCCTTACTCTCAGAAATCTGTTTGCAAATAGGACCAAACAGCTTCCTGTTCCCCTCACCAACACTTCATCACTATTTTGTTTTATTTTTCTTATTAATATAAGATCACAGGAATAGGCCTCAACTTACTCACTGCTGAAAAAGTAGGACTCTGTATATTTTTAAGTGAAGAGTGTTGTTTTTACCTAAATCAGTCTGGCCTGGTATATGACAACATAAAAAGCTCAAAGATAGAGTCCAAAATCTCACCAACCAGGCAAATAATTATGCTAAACTTCCCTGGGCACTTTCTAATTGGATGTCCTGGCTCCTCTCCATTCTTAGTCCTCTAATATTTGTTTTACTCCTTCTCTTATTTGGACCTTGTGTCTTCCGTTTAGTTTCTCGATTCATACAAAACTGCATCCAGGCCATCACCAATCATTCCATATGACAAATACTGCTTCTAACAGCCCCACAACGTTACCCCTTACCACAAAATCTTTCTTCAGTTTAATCTCTCCCACTCTAGGTTCCCCATGCCACCCCTAATCCCACTTGAAGCAGTCCTGAGAAGCATCATCCATTATCTCTACATACCACCCCCCAAAATTTTTGATGCCCCAACACTTCACCACTATTTTGTTTTGTTTTTCTTATTACTATAAGAAGACAGGAATGTCAGACCTCTGAGCCCAAGCTAAGCCATCATAACCCCTGTGACCTGCATATATACATCCAGATGGCCTGGAGCAACTGAAGAACCACAAAGGATGACATTCCACCATTGTGATTTGTTCCTGCCCCACCCAAACTAATCAATCGACCTTGTGACATTCCCCCACTTGGAAAATGAGTCTCATGATCTCCCCACCCTGCCCCCTGTGACCCCTGCCCCTGCCCACAAGAGGTAACCTCTCTTAACTGTACTTTTCCACTACCTACCCAAATCCTATAAAACTGCCCCACCCCTATCTCCCTTCACTGACTCCTTTTTCGGACTCAGTCTGCCTACACCCAGGTGATTAAAAAGCTTTGTTGCTCACACAAAGCCTGTTTGGTGGTCTCTTCATATGGATGTGCATGACAGTTTGTATGAGTTTGTATATATATCCATTCTGGCCACTCTATGTTTTTTGACAGAATAATTTACTCCATTTACATTTAAAGTAATTACTGACAGGTAAGGAACTTACTGGTGCTATTTTTAATTGTTTTCTGATAGTTTTATAAACTTTTTGTTCCTTTCCTCCTCTCTTGTATTCTTTCTTTGTGATTTCATGACTCCTAGTGGTATGCTTTAAATATTTTCTTTTTATCTTTTGTGTATCTATTATAGGTTTTCATTTTTTGGTTGCCGTAAGACTTGTATAAAATATTTTATATTACAGTAGACTATTTTAAGTTGATAAGTTAATTTTAATTGCATATATAAACTGTACACTTGTACTCCTCCTCCCACATTTTATGGTTTTGATGTCACATTTTACATCTTTTGTAATTTGCACCTCGTAACAAGTTACTGTAGCTTTAATTGTTTTTAATAGTTTTTCCTTTAACTCTTATTCTAGAAATATAATTGATTTACCTACTTCCTTTATGGTATTAGAGTGTTTTGGATTTGACAATGTACTTACTTTACCAATGAGTCTTATACTTTTATATGTTTTCATGTTACAGCTAATGTCCTCTTCCTTCAACCTGAAGTGTAACCCTTAGCATTTTGTGTAGGGCTGGCCTAGTGGTGGTAAACTGTCTCAGCCTTTGTTTGTCTAAGAAAGTCTTTATTACCCATTTATTTTTGAAGGACAAGAATTCTTGGTATGATATTTCCGATTTGCACTTTTTTTTTTTTTAAATTTCAGGATGTTGAATTTACTATTCTAGTACCTTTTGGCCTTCAAGGTTTCTGCTAAAAATTATTTGATAGTCTTATGAACATTCCCTTGTATGTAATAATTCATTTTCTCCTTGCTGCTTTCAACTTAGTATAATTTTTAGTAATTTGATTATAATATGTCTTTGTGTAGATCTTTCTGGTGCATCCATATGTGGAGGAAGTCAGGAGCTTCCTATTTCTACCATGTTGCTGATGTCACTCTCGGCAAGCACTATCTGGTGTTTTCTTAAGATTAAATTGCCATTATGAAGTTTTGCAAGAAGGTCGCAGAAATGATATTGTGCCTTTTTTATTGTAGTGCATATCAGGAGACATAGATTGTAGATATGTCTTATTTTTAAGAGTAGTAGCCGTGACTTCATTGTTAACATGGTGTCTGCTCTGTTTATCCAATATAAAGTTAATTTTTTCCTATGCAATTAAAATAAGTACCTTGTGAGAGATATTCTGTGTACATATCCTTTGCTTTTGCTCACTTAAAAATTGTATCCTGAAAATTACTTCATTTAACTTCAAAGAAGTCTTCCTCATTTATTTTTTTCAAACCCTCAATGTACTTCATTACCTGGATATGCTGTAGGTTAATTCCACCAATCTCTTGAACCACCTTTTTGACTCTTGCATTTATGGATTCAAAATGGTTTTGAATTGTCTACCCTGATTTAAATTCTATAAAAAGAAACACATTCTATTATTGGGGCTGTGAAGAAACATGTACTTCAACACATTGCTGGTGGGACTGCAAACTGGTACAACATTTTGGCAGTAAATTTTGAAATCCTAACAAATACCTACACATCTACTTATTGTTTAACCAACAATCCCACTTCTAAGAATCTTCCCTGAAGATACCATTTAAAAATCCAAAAGTACCTATGCACACATTATTTGTAACTACAAAATGTTGGAAATAATATAATAAATGTTCATATATAGGAGATTGAAAACAAATAAAAGTACAAGACTCACTGGCAAAGTGTTTTCAATAGTCTTTAACTCTTTTTCTAGAAATATTTTAGAAATAAATTCTTATACAGCTCTCCAGTAAAGTATTTCTAGAACTCAGCAACTAGCAGATTTAACTTTTCCTAATTGGTTCAATTGCCAGCCTCTCTTCCCCATCTCAAGATTTAGCTTACTGTCATCCTACCCTGCATTATGGTGTCCCTTTAGCATTATGAGCTGTTTGCTGTCTGCCTAATAATTTCATTTCTTAACACGTGTTCAGCAACAGCTATATCTAGCGGTGGTGTTTATTGCTGCGATTTAAAAGAGTAAGGCATTCTCATGTCTGTGAGATTGATATGCAAATGATACCTACATCCCAGCATTCCATGAGAGTGGGGTGAGTTCCATGAGAAAGGGGTGAAAGGTGTTATAACTCACTGTGAAAATACAGAGAAGGAGCAGAATACCTGTCTAAAAAGGGGTAGTAGTTTATAGGAAAGGCTTCATGGCTAACATGAGACTTGAGTGGAGGTTTAATTTTCTATTTGCTTGAAAATTTTCTCCTTTCTTGCCATATCTAGGGCTTCCAATTTTTTGTAAAAAAAAAAAAAATAGATTAAACATTTTTGTTCATAAATTTGCCAGAAAATGCTTTTCTCTATGAAATTATATATCAAGATCACTTTTGCTTTGTAGTTAAGTATATTGAGTACTTCAGTTAAGCACTTGCTTTTATGAAATTGTTTTTATTATTATTTTTAGGAATAGAGTTTTACTCTTATCAGGCTGGAAGGCAGTGGCATGATCATAGCTCACTGAAGCCTCCAAATCCTGAGTTCAAGCAATCCTCCCATCACAGCCTCCGAAGTAGTTGGAACTATAGGTACATGACATCATGCCCAGCTAATTAAAAAAGAAAAGAAAACATTTTTTGTAGAAACAAGGTCTCACTACATTGTCCAAGTTGTGTTTTTAAAAAACAATTACAGAAGTCACATTATTATACTAGAACTATTGTTACGTAGGTTTGGTAGATTATTTACTAATAGCTTTACTATTGGTATTACTATTACTATTGGTAGTTATAGGCATTTATATAAGAATGTAAAATAATCAGCCAGGCACGGTGGCTCACGCCTGTAATCCCAGGACTTTGGGAGGCCGAGGCAGGCGGATCACGAGGTCAGGAGATCGAGACCATCCTGGCTAACACGGTGAAATGCCCTCTGTACTAAAAAGTAAAAAAAAAATTCGTCAGGCATGGTGGTGGGCACCTGTAGTCCCAGCTACTCAGGAGGTTGAGGCAGGAGAATGGCATGAACCCAGGAGGCAGAGCTCACAGTAAGCTGAGATCCTGCCACTACACTCCAGCCTGGGAGACAGAGCCAGACTCCATCTCAAAATAAATAAATAAATAGAAACAATATAAAATAATCACTCAGTATTTTACTTTAATACCCAATCACTTATTTTCTCATGAATTTTGTGAAGGAGTTAACTTAGAACTCAATTATATTACAGCATATGCTTTTATGATTAAGCAGGTGGTAATGCTTGGACTGTAGGCTCAGTCTGTCAAAAATAAACTTCCTCCTACAATGAGAAATTAATGTGCTTGTAAGGCAACAGCAATTTGTTTATGGCCTTTTCATGCAAGAAAGACATCATTACAGGCTCCATCAATACCAGCACATCTTTGATAGAACCTTCAGCATAATTAGTTTTCAACATATTGAAATTGATAAACAACTTTCTAAGTGTCATTATATTCTATATATGTGCTCATTACATGTGTTTTGGCAGGAAGAATAAAAACTTCAAAATGTTTCAAAGTAAGTTCTCTGATTATATGAAAATAAATGTTTGAGTATTTTCTTTATTGTGTACGGGTATAGGAAACTGTGTGTGCGTGTGTGTACGCGTGCAATGGCACACGTGCTTTGGAAACTGACTCATAATTTCTAACACTTTGCAAGAAGAGAGAACTAGAAAAGAGAGGTAACAACCTTCAGCCATTTCTGAGATAGCTATAACTTGAAGGAAAATAATGAATCATCATGTTTAACAGAAGTTTGAGGGAGTATGGCATAGCATAATCAATTATTTTGCAGCCAGTTATAAATATCCATGTGGAAATATTAACAACGTATACTACCATTAAGCAAGATGATATTTAGTCATTCTTTTTGTTTTTTGGTGAAAAGAAACACAAATGAATTGTTGGAGTGATAGAAACTTTTAAATCAAGGCCTCACCTGGTCAGCAAAGCTGATGAACTGTTCACTAGCCAACATGCTGCTATAGGGAATTGACAAGATAAAGAAGGAGATCAACTAAAAATAAGTTTTCACAACTTTGTTTGAATTGCATATGTCAAGTGTCATATAATTACTATCAGGATAAAACTGTGTGCTTGACATGAAACATGCTTAAGAAAGACAATTTTCTTCTTCCATTAGAGGGTGGCTAGGGCAATACTTTTGACTAAAGGTGAAAGAGGAAAAAAGGAAGGCCTACGAACATAGTTATTTAATCAAACAACTTTGACTTTATTTAATTTGGTAGCCATTGAACACTGCAAAGCTGCTTCTGCTAAGTCTGGAGAGCATGACTTTTTGGACTCAGGCCACAATTATACTAGCCATTTGTTGCTCATCTCTGGCTCTAGGGACTCAGCTATTTTCTTTTTCTCTTAAAGGGATATCACTATTCATAGAATTCCTTGCAATCTCTTTCCCCATGACAACCTTATGGCTAATAGCCTGTATTTTTCACAAAGAGTTCCATTTATAATGGCCATTTGCTAGGATATATATGCTATTGGGGTATAAAAATTACAAAGGTCATGAAAATCCAATAGAACTTCCCTAGATTAATTATATGTATTAATATTACCCTCTGCTCATTTGGACACTGACAAGTCTTAAATTGACTGATGTGTTTTCTCTTCTTTCATATGTCATTTTTATTTTCAGAAGTCAGTATTGGAGACACAAAAGATTGCATGGAGCATTACACATCCAGGTGTAGCCGCATCCAGAATACTGCATGCATGAGCAATGCCCTAGGAATGCCCTTTGAAAATGATTAATACAGATGCTATATTTTTAACTAGGTACTACAGAAAGAGCATGCAATATCTATTACATAAATTTAATTTTCATTTTGGGCTTTATTATTTGTCATTCTTTTCCTTGAGCATGAAGGATTAAAATAGACTGTGATATTTATAAATGTTTAACAGATCTTCCTTATAGCATGTCCTAGACCATGTTTTAACTGAACAGCTCTTTGAATGGAGCCCCATCAAAGTCCAGGGCTAAAATTAATCTGCCTGAGGTACTACATGAACAGAGTGCAGTTGTTTTGGCGAGGCTTGACAACGTCTTTCCTGGCATTAAAGAGGTTCGGGTTGCAGCCACCCTGGGAAGAATACAACTGAGCTGCTATATCAACTGTGCTTTCACCTTGCAAGATTCTGGACCAGATTCTGGCACAACTGTTCCTATAATCACACCAGACGATATGTTATTATTATCCAGCTAAAAAGAGTCATAAAGTCACTTCCTGTTAGAGATCATTATAAAGACAACTAAAAACTATTGGCAGTAGTTTGGTATACACTGAGCATTCTTCAAAGATATTTGTCAAAGTTTTCTGTATACCCTATGGTTTGCAGTTATCTTTCTTTTTTAAAAAAAATTATTTTATTTTAAGTTTCAGGATACATGTGCAGGATGTGCAGGTTTGCTATGCAGGGAAATGTGTGCCATGGTGGTTTGCTGCATCTATCAACCCATCACCTAGCTATGAAGCCCCACATGCATTAGCTATTTATCCTGACACTCTCCCTCTCACTGCCCTTCCCTGACAGGCCACAGTGTGTGTTGTTCGTCTCTTTGTGTCTATGTGTTCTCACTGTTCGGCTCACTTAAAAGTGAGAACATGTGATGTTTGATTTTTTTGTTCCTGTGTTTGTTTGCTGAGGATAATTACTTAGTACTTTAACCTTGTCCCTGAAAAGGACATGCTCTCATTCCTTTTTATGGCTGCATGGTATTCCATGGTGTATATTTACCACATTTTCTTTATCTAGTCTATCATTGATGGGTGTTTTGATTGATTCCATATCTTTATTATTGGGAATAGTGCAGCAATGAATGTATGTATGCATATGTCTTTATAATATAATAACTTATATTTCTTTGGCTATATGCTCAGTAATAGGATTGCTGGGTCAAATTGTATGTCTGGTTCTAGGTCTTTGAGGAATTGCCACACTGTCTTCCACAATGGTTGAACTAACTTACATTCCCACCAATAGTGTACAAGTTTTCCTATTTCTCTGCAACTTCACCAGCATCTGTTGCTTCTTAACTTCTTAATAATCATCATTCTGACTGGCATGAGATGGAATCTCATTGAGGTCTTGATTTGCATTTCTCTAGTGATCAGTGATGTTGAAGTTTTTTTCATGTTTGTTGGCCCAGAATTTCCTTAAGTTGATAAACAACTTCAGCAAAGTCTTAGGATACAAAATCAATGTGCAGAAATCAAAAGCATTCCTATACACCAACAATAGACAAGCAGAGAGCCAAATCATGAATGAACTCCTATTCACAATTGCAACAAAGAGAATAAAGTACCTATAAATACAGCCAAAAAGGGAAATGAAGTTCTCCTTGAAGAGAACTACAAATCACTGCTCAAAGAAATCAGAGAGGACACAAACAAATGCAAAAACATTCCATGCTCATAGATCAGAAGAATCAATATTGTGAAAATGCCATACCACCCAAAGTAATTTATAGATTCAATGCTATTACCACTAAACTACCATTGACATTCTTTACAGAATTGGAAAAACTACTTTACAATTCACATGAAACCAAAAAAGAGCCCATATAGCCAAAACAATCCTAAGCAAAAAGAACAAAGCTGGAGGCATCATGCTACCTGACTTCAAACTATATTTTAATTTTTCTAAAAAAAAATAAGTAAAAATAAAATGAGATTAGGCCTGACACGGTGGTTCACGCCTGTAATCTCAGTGCTTTGGGAGGGCAAGGCGGGCAGATCATGAGGTCAAGAGATAGAGACCATCCTGGTAAACATGGTGTAACCCTGTCTCTACTAAAAATACAAAAATTAGCTGGGTGTGGTGACGTGTGCCTGTAATCCCAGCTACTCGGGAGGTAGAGGCAGGAGAATCGATTGAACCTGGGGAGGTGGAGGTTGCAGTGAGCCGAGATTGAGCCACTGCACTCCAGCCTGGCGACAGAGTGAGACTCGGTCTCCAAAAAGAAAAAAAAAAGTTGGGGGGGGAGGTGGCGGGGGATTAAAACACAAGTAAGAGTTTGTCACTAGTTAAAAAAGGAAGAAATAGGTCTTGTAAAGCTATGTTGAAATTGGATGCTGGGTGAATGGCTAGGTTTCCTTACTAGTCAATTGTCTTAGTCAGTTTGTGCTGCTATAAAGGAATATCTGAGGGTAGGTAATTTATAAAGGAAAGAGGTTTATCTGGCTCATGTTCTGCAGGCTGTACAAGAAGCATGGTGCCAACATCTCCTGTTCAGAAAGTCAGATTACTTCTACTCATGGTGGAGGGAGAAGGAAAGAGGTGTGGGCAGAAATCACATGGCAAGGAAGAAACAAGAGAGAGGGAAGGAGGTGCTGGACTTTTTTCAACAACCACTTCTTGTCACTCCTACAAGAATCTCACCAAGTCATTGATGAGGGAGCCACCCCCATGACCCAAACACCCCCAAGCATCCCCCACCACCAACACTAGAGACCAAATTTCAACATGAGACCTGGCAGAGTCAAGCAGATCGTATTTAAAGCATAGCACCAGGAGAGCAGTTTATTCTCACCTGCTTGGAGTAGGAGTGATTCAAGTTAAAAATGCATTTGTGGCACTGGAACACTTTCAGTGTATTAAACGCCAAGTGTATGTGATAATTAATGTAAAATATAACATAACTTACTTACAGTTATTGACTTCTGTTTCTCCTCATTGTAAACTGTCAGCATGCAGTTTTATTTCAAATAATAATCCTTCTAGGTATGCCCAATAAAAAATAATACCCAGATGACTCACATGGAAACAAAAATTTATTCAAATTATCTCAAATTTTAGAAACTAAACTAAGATTGACATAGTTATGCATTGCTCTTGTAATTATGAGGTTGACACCAAATACACATTAATCAATCAAACAAAGAGTCTCAATAGTCCGAGATTCACATGACCAACTAAAACAATCTTGTACAAAATCATTCATTTTTTTTCTTTCGCCAAATATAACATATACACAATCTATTTTGGTATCGTTTAATTTTATAAGAAGAAAATAAGGTCCAAATTAAAGGCTTCTCTTGGTTAATTTTTCCACAAACATGTCTTACAGTAAAGGGCATTTTCCCTTTATCTTTTATCTATATTTCTCCAGATGATCAAATCAGTTGTAAAAAAGTATTGGTTGTTTGGAGTGAAAATGATGAGCGCCTGGAACACATGATCCTGAAAGAGAAAAATGTTTAAATATTTACATTTCCTAGCAAGAAATATTGTACCTGACTAAAATAAACTGAGAAGTAGTTTACTAATAATGGTCTATTATCATACTAATATTTACTTATATGAAGAAATAAGAGTTCTTAAATTTTTTACAAATGTGACATGATTTGTCACATATCTATACTCCTTAGAAGCTATCGGAGAATGTGAAATTGTTTTGTCCATACTTCTAATAGTTCCACCTCTATTTTTTCATCCCCCCCAAAATAATAAATTGTTTTTAAATTACAAGAATGCTTTTTAAAAATATTTATGTTTTTTCTTTTAAATCTAGTAAGTTCTAAATTACACTTTGATGCATTAGATGTTTTAGAGCTCTGGTAAGCTCTAAAACAAACTTATAGTCTCTTTTTGTTGTTTTTATTTTCACTCTGGTACTTCTACATCTTACCCCCATGGGGTAAAAAAGAACATTGAAACTTAGCACTATTTAACATACCGATTAAAAAGACACATTAAAAATTAGAATTATGGCCAGGTGTGGTGGCTCACACCTGTAATCCCAGCACTTTGGGAGCTGAGGCGGGTGGATCTCTTGAGGTTAGGAGTTCAAGACCAGTCTGGCCAACATGGTGAAACCCCGTCTCTACTAAACATACAAAAAATTAGCCGAGAGTGGTGACAGATGCCTGTAATCCCAGCTACTGGGGAGGTTGAGGCAGAAGAGTCACTTGAAATAGGGAGGTGGAGCCTACAGTGAGCCAAGATGGCACCAGTGCACTCCAGCCTGGGCAACAAGAGTGAAACTCCGTCTCAAAAAAAAAAAAAAATAGAATTACAGTGAAATTACGTTAAGAATTTTCTATTAGTAACCATTCTTTTGGATAAGACATTGTGGATAATCAATGTTTTGAAAAGGTTAGCCCTTAATTAGGAATTACATTTTAAGAGAGAACATTTATGAGAGCTCAAGAACAAGTTGATATTGGACCGCATCGAGCTGGTGTTTCTTAAGTTTGGGCTTTAGTTTCTACATTGATATCCCTGGTGACCTTTAGAGATCACCTTATTTCTCTGGACTAGCTGTTTCCTAACACAGAAAACAGGAATAACAATTTCTATATCCTCATCTTAAAAATATAATGGATCTAAAATAGAGGCTGATTTATTGATTTTACTTTTCTTCATTTCCCTCTTCTTAATAATAACTATTATTCAGTGCTGACTATGTGGCTAGGCATTGTTTTAAGTATTTTCATAAGTATTAAAGTTTGTAACCCTCTGCCACATGTGCTAAGGTGAGAATTCATCTCATACTTATTTCACTGATGAGAAAACTAAGCCATGGAGATGTCAAGTAATTTGCCTAAAGTCACGCAGTCCATGAGTGCCAGAGCCAGGATTCAGACCTGGTAGACAATACTGTCCATGGCTTTTACCACTACACTTACTGTCTTTTTATCATTATTATTATTGTAGCTAAATTTTTGAGCTACGTATTTTACTAGAATGTCCACTGAAGGACTAGTATAGCCTCATGAATTAAATCCTAACACTACTATTACTTTACACATGAAGAAAACCAGTTACAGCGAAGTTCATTATTTGCCCAACGTCACAAAGCAGCATCAGATTGAGCTCAGAGATTTGACTCTAGGAATTGCATTTCCTGGACTGCTACACAAATATATTTAATTAAACAGCAGAATTAACTTGTTTATGTTCTGCTTCCCTTTACAAGGATTTGAGATGGCTTCAAAACATGTTGCATGTTGATTAAGAAGAAGGCATTAGTTTTGGATAGTTGTAGCAAATGTAAATGTGGAAGTAGCATGACACGATTCAATAACCAGTGGAACTGAGAGACATGGGTAAAGACATAGTAGTGTCACTGTTCCATCCCAACTGCCTATAAACTGACAGCTGTGACACTTGCCTTGGCAAGAGTCATACACGTGACTTCAACTCACATTCAGTTGGCCAGAACTAGTTGCATGACCTCAATTTGACTGTGAAGAAAAAAGGAAGGTATAACATGTGTTTAGAAAGGAGAGAGGAACCAGGAATGATGAGTATTCATGATTTCTAGGATACTTCATCTCTATTATAAGAAAAAATAATACCCATCTCTTAGTTGATTGCTTGAATACATTAAATTGAATTTAATGTATATGACATTTAATGTATGGTACATATAGTAAGTTGACATCAACTCTAGTTCATGTTTCTCTTGAAATACATCTATTCAAAAATGAATAATTACTTAGGGAAACCAACTAATTAAGATACTTGGGTTTAAAGTTTATTTTTTCATTTCTTCATATGACTTTTACTATGCCTCATAAACTTCTATAAGTAACAAAAATAATTACATTTATTTGGTATTTACTATGTTCCAGACATCAGGTGTTAACTCATTTCATCGTCACACTGGCTCTATGATGTGAGCACGATTTATTATGTCTATTTAGTGTATGAGAGTACTATCAACTGGATCATTTGTTTGAATTACTGTGAATAAAGCTGTAAAAAGAGAAGATAATTCTACAGCACATCTTGAAAACTTCAGTAATACTGTTGTTGTTAACCTATTTTAAAGATCTGAAAAAAAAATCAGCATTTAGTGGACATTTACTACATGATAAACACAGTGCTCCTGCTTTAAATTTGTATTGCATGTAACCTTCACATAAATTCTCCAGGATAAATATATTAAGCTACATTTCACAGATAAGAAAGATAAGGCATATAGACTTCAAACCTAGAAATGCATGTATTTGTATATTTAACGATGAATGGGATGGTTGATGATTAACATATATTAAAAATGTATTCCCCAAAGATGTCTTTGAAAGAGTTGAATATGGATGTGATGGTGTTTATTGGTTGTTGCAATTTAAAAAACATCTTTCCACCTACAATGGTTTGCTTTGCCATTTTAAATCAAGTCGAACCATATATTCACTTACTTGCTAAGCTTTTAACTGAGACATAGAAATTAGGTAAAGATATTAAGTAGAATAATGACAACAGATATTCATATATAATTAAGGAGAGAAAATAATTACTATTCAAAAGGACAATTCTGATTTGTCTTGTCCCAGGAGGGATGACATATATATTGTATACAGCGAAAGCTTAAGATGTTCTTTTTGAAGTGTTCATTGACTTAATCATTAATAAAAGTTTCATGAAGCCAAGTTATAATTCATGAAATAATTTTAAAACACAGAATTAAACAGTTGATAATATTTTCTGTAAAAATGTGTACTAGAAAGAGTGAAAATGTTGCCTTTCATTATATTAACCTTCATATCAGCTATTAGGTTTAAAATAATGTCAAATAGAATAAGCTACAAGGAGCTCATATGATCATTTATTTATATCTTCATACCACTTTAAATGTTCTAGATTTTTAAATTTTCTTACTTCATCTGAGTAATGTATGATATGGTCTAGTACTCTTTATTCATCATGAACAAAACATAAGAAAAATAAATGTGAATCAATGTACTGAATATTTTAAATTCGAGGAAAACACTGGACTAATCGTGTGTGCACACATGTTTGTGCATATGTGCACACTTGTGTCTGGCAGAACAAGCACATTACTTATGATGGCTGTATTCAGTGTGGCTCATTCTCCACTTTCCCGCCAAGTTATTAGAAATCTCTAAAAGTAGACTGGGTATGGAGCCCTTAATAATCTATTGCATACAGCCAACAATGACACTTCATTAATTTTATATAAAATAATTCATCAAAATGTTTGCTACAAAATGTGTATTTATTCCTGCAATTCTGTAAATATGCTCTAAATAAACTATCACTAGCCTATAAGGATCAATGCTTATGAGTTACTTTTCACATCATCAGTTTCATGTAAAATAAAAATACTGTAAAAATGTATACACAGAATAAAGTACTCTTAGCAGCTGTTTTATTAGTTAGAACATTTTTGCTAATAATTTTGATATTTTGGTTCGATGGATTTTTTCTATTAAATGATTGGCAGAAATACAGAATTTGAATTAGGTCACATATCATTTTGATCAATATTAAAATTTTTCATGCTTATTTTAAACCTAACTTTTTTCCCTCAATAGTATTAGGCAGAATTACCATCCCCGATAGGCACAACAATAAAGCATCATTAATTTCCATATTAGAGTTTTGGCATAAAAGGAACAGTTGCTATTTTATTTGTATGTTTCTTCTACTCATTTTCTCTAATGTTTCAGTTTTCAATTTGCTGTGATTCTGAATGTCTTGAATTTTTGAGTTGCATGTATGCTTTCTAAACAACACAGATGAGAAAGATAAGACACTATTATGGACTGTATTGTATGACTTTATATCTATGAATCAGATTTCAATTTAAGAAAGAACAAACTGTTGACATACTTGGATTTTTTTTAATTAAAATGTTAAGATTTGGGGTTTCTATCAAGGACTCTCATTGGGGGGTTCAAAATACCTCGTTTCTTATTCAAATTAAATCTAGTAAATATCTTTCTTTGGTTTATTCCAGTGGAGATTATAGCCATGTTGTATTATGGACTAGGAATAAATGTATTGCCTGTCTTTACACTTCATAGTTAGTTTGTTCATTAATGAATATCTAGTGTGTAGAATATTGTCTGATTTACAGTAGCTGTCAAATATTTATATTTTGGAGGGATAAATGTATAGGCATAATTGTATTGTATCAAAATATTTAAAATTAATTAAATGATGAAAAGACCTAATATACATTACAAATAGAATTTTTATACACACACAAATATATATTGTATACAAATAATTTACATAAAGTTTTATAGTGTAATCTTTTTTTATTTTCTATTGGCTGTTGATTTAACTGCTTTCTTGGGAGTCTAAGAGACACTTCTTTAGAAAAACAGCCTAACTTCAACATTACTATATTTGTTATGTTACATTCATTTGCTAAACCTCTGTATATAATTCGTTTTTGTCTCTTCCCAATCAGTTATATTTATATACATTTGTTAAATAGACAAGGCTATCTGACCACTCTTCAAAATGCTGTTGCTATAGAAATTTAGCCAAATATGTTAAGCATGACACCATAAAAGTGGGTTTTAAAATACAGCCTTGAAAAAAATATGATCCATTTTACAATATTATGACAAATGAAACAAAACAAACCACCACCAACAAAAAAACATTTTTAACATACATTGAAAAATAATATTTAAGATTCCAAGAGCTCTAATTTTGAAATTCTAAAACTTCAGGAAACTCCCCTAGCTAGTTTGTGATGCATTCATTTTAAAAATCAAAGACTCGATTAAGAAGCCTTCATGCTACTATGTGTATTCTGGAAAAACCATTGAGGAACAGTTCAATTTGGTTATAAGATTCTTTATTTTGTAAACTATACATAAACAGTAAAAAAGAAAATGCATTATACTTTAAATATTACATAAAGTCAACATTAAAGTTTGTATTGAGTGTGTATAAATTAAATTGAAATAATTCATCAATTTTGCTTTCAATGAATTGTATACTGGGAAACCAGTTTACCCACTGTTGAAATTAAAGATACCAATATGTAACATTCAACAGGATTTTCCATTTTTATTATGGGCACAAAACCATTGGTCTGATATAGTTAAAAGTGATGGTGTGCCAAAATGTCTACACAATTAATTAACATGCTAACTTAAATACAGAGGTTAAAGTAATTTTTACTATAGTTAAATCTTAAATGCTACTGTACACAATAATCATAAACAAGTCCACATGGCAATTATGTAACAATAGAAAAAAAGGAAGAAACATATCCCATTTTCTTCATCCCAGCAGCAATACCTTTACTGTTATTAATCTGTTAATTAGGTGTGCTTATATATTGCATAATATACTATATTGGTATGCATGCTAAAATCTTTCTATTTCTATTTTTGCAAGGCACCATACAATACGTTCTCTAGGTTTCGGCACTACTAACAAAAATAACATAAGTCTAAGATTAAAAGCAAATTTTTATCTAAAATGAGAAATAAAATGAAAATTAAGAATTTAAAATTTGACCTTGGGGCAAATGACAAACTTTGTAAAAATATGGTTTAAATCAATCTTTCCCTTTGTCTTCCTAATTTAAATTCTGAAACCTAAGTTGCTGGTCAGAAAGATAAAGAAATCTAGAAAGTCAAATAAATCATGTTATTAAAGAGTATTTTTAAAAATCTGCATGAGACTGCCATCCAAATTAAAATACACATTGGAAAGACCAACTAAATTTTTAACTTTCAGAATCCATGGTTTTCCATTCTTGCCATTTTGTAAAATGTACTATGAGATCCAGAATAATTTCATAGTTAAAAACACCACTATTAATGTAAACACAATGGAGGACTCTACAATTGTCACTTTGTTTTTCTTGCCATGTGGTATCTCTCTGTTATCCTGACTCATCTAGGTCTAGCAAGATGCTACTTTGGAAATGCAATTAAAGCATGCATATTTTTCTTAAATCCTCAGGACCCAGGTCATTAATAATTTATTCATTTTAAATTTCACTTAGAATTATCTTTCAAAAAATTAACATGTACGATCCCAAGCACTGGCTGTCATTTCGCTTATGGAAGATTTACGAAGTTTGTTCTCATGAAAAATTTATTATAGTAGCACTTCAAAACTTTATTTTCTCTGACTAGACTGCATATGTATTTTCTTGTTGTGTAAGGAATATAAAAACTCAAAGCAACTCATTCTTATTTAAACATAAAGTTCTATAACTTTAGTTGCAATTTTTCAAATAATTATACAAAATATATGTGAGGTTTAGAATCATTTTGTTTTTGGGGAAGAAGATCATTTTAAATAGGCTATCATTTTTGTAAATATTAGAAATGTAGAATTTATTGATTTCAACTGTCATCAATCAAATGTATCCATCATGATCATCACCACCATCATCATCATCCCCTTCATCTTCATCATCATCTTCAATTTCATCTTCATCATTCATAATATCGTCTTCATTATCCTCATCATCAGTCCATTCATGGAAATCTCCACTAGCAAAATCTCCAGAGATCTCAAAATCTATAGCTTAAAAAAAGTGAACATAAACATTACCTTTATTTGACTGAATAGTGTTAATTAATGAAAGACAAAATCCTTACGAAAATTAAGAATGTTTTTTAAAAAGTAATTGCTTTTCTATCTTATTTATCAAAGATAAGGAAAGATCCATTTTCTGGAAAATTACCACATGTTAAAAATCTATCATTTGTTAAAATGTATGTACTAAAAGCAGAATCATTATCGAGGTGTGTTATGCAAGATTGATCTCAGCCCAGTTTTTATAGAAGTTCATGTCAGACTGTGCATTTTAATTTAAAATTTCTTCTACAAGTGTGACAGAAAAAGTGCCCCACCAAATATGCCCATTTCCTAATCGCCAGAACCTATAAATATGTTACCTTACATGAAAAAGTGACTTTGCAAATACGGCTAAGTAAAGGAATTTGAACTGGAGAGATTATCCTGAATTATCCAGGTGGATCCAAATTGTCACTTAGGTTCTTAAAATAAGAAAATGTTTTCCAGATAGAGTGGGAAGGAGCTAGGATTACAGAGGAATGATCAGAGACGCAATGTTGTCGGCTTAAGATTAGAGGAAAGAGTCCATGAACCAAGGGATGCAAGCTGCCTCTAAGAGGTGAAAAGGGCAAGGAAATAGATTTTCCCCTAAAGCCTCCAGAGAGGAGCAACCTCCTGCTGACATCTTAATGTTGAGCTTAGTGAGACCTGTGTTGAACTTCTGAGGTAGGGAACTGTAGGATAAACGTTTGTTGTTTTAAGCCACTAAGTGGGAGTTTGTTATTACAGCAACAGAAAACTAATATTTTACAAAATATTTTAAAAATAACTATTGGGCCGGGCGCGGTGGCTCAAGCCTGTAATCCCAGCACTTTGGGAGGCTGAGATGGGCGGATCACGAGGTCAGGAGGTCAAGATCATCCTGGCTAACACGGTGAAACTCCGTCTCTACTAAAAAACACAAAAAACTAGCCAGGCGAGGTGGCGGGCGCCTGTAGTCCCAGCTACTCTGGAGGCTGAGGCAGGAGAATGGCGTAAACCCGGGAGGCGGAGCTTGCAGTGACCTGAGATCCGGCCACTGCACTCCAGCCCAGGCGACAGAGCGAGACTCCGTCTCAAAAAAAATAAAAAAATAATAATAACTATTAATATTTATGGAGGCAATAATGCACATACATCTTAGAACTCACCGCGTATTGACTTTCCAACTTCTCCAATGCTGGTGTGGATTTATTTTCTACTCCTTCTAATATTTTATTCTTATAATTCTTTTGTATCTAATTATAACAAATCCAATTGTTGTAATTCAAGGTTTATAAATTAGTTGATCTCACAAGACAACACAATAAAATTCCCATCTTAACTGAAGAAAATATTGTTTCTTTCTCCAACTTCATCTGCTGTATTAGTTATGAAATGTTAAGAAAATTCAGATGTCCACGTTCTGAAAACAATGTTCCTGTTCACTTAAGGAACTCATCTCCATATAATTTTTATTTACAACATAAAAAAGTTATGTATCCATCATTGTCATCAATGACAACTGAAGTAATTTAAAATGCAACTACTTTACAGTACATATTACAAAGATGTGTTCCCTATATGTAAAATTTATGTAAGACAGCTACTGAATCCTCTTTCTTCCTACTTAAATCTAATTTCATTGGCCAGGTCAGCAAACAAAACTAAGCTATTAAAAATGTTATAAACAAATGGATTCACAGCAGGAATTTAAAGATTAAATGAGATTACTTTTATTGTTTATCTTTTTTTCTTAACAGTCTTAGTTTATTAGTCTAAAATTTGCTTGAAGAATACATCTAAATATTTTCTAAAATGCAAGGCTAAAAAGTACTTTATTTTCATTTTTGATCATTTATATTAATTGAAACACAATGAATTAATTCCTGGGGTGTGTGTGTGTGTGTGTGTGTGTGTGTGTGTGTGTGAGAGTGTGTGTGTGTACAATGAAGTGGCTTTTGTCATGAAAACTGTCTATAATACAAACAAAATTGACACTTGCATTCTAGAAAAATGTTTTATGAAGTACAAATGGTACCACAATGGAAACTTTAAAATGCATGTATGTTATGTTCAACTAATTTTTACATTCTATTTTAAACATATATATAAAAAATGCATGCTCCTAAAAAAGAATTTGAATATTAACTATAATTCCCTTTAAACAATGAAATTACATTTTCCTCACTCAAGTACAAGGAAACATGCTCACAGAGCTGTAATTTATGAACTTTTACTTTAAAAAGGTTTGTATTTCTTTGGCTGGTTAACCCACATATTCCCTAAGTCACCATCTCCAGAGGTATTCAGACAAAAGGGTGTCATCTGAAGCCATGATAAACAGAGTTTATTGACTTGCAGTAGGATGAATGAAAAAGGTCTGCTTCAGCTGAGAGGAAAAGAAGTACCTCAACCACTTTCTAAATTTGAAGTAGGAAAGGAACCCAGCTTTTAATTAATCTCTCTAGAAAATCTAAATTATGCAATGACCACTTATTATCTATCCAAGTTTTTAACATGCTAGGAGTAAGTTTTTTTGTCACTTACTCCACCCTATATATTCTATATAGTCTTTGCATAGAGTAAGTCCTGATTAAATGCTTGAACAAATGAATGAGGCTCTAAAGCACTTAATTCTGTGCTTGGGAAATTATGAAATAAGTAACCCTTCTCCTTACCACAATCTGCAACACCATTTATTCTGGATCCCATGACTTCATTTCCATATCTGTCAACACACCAGCACTGTCCAACACTGCCATGGCATTGCGTTGGCTTATAATAACCATCTTCATCACACAGGGGGATGTACTGTCCTGTTGAAACAACACACAGGCATACAAACACACACATGTAGTTTACGAATAAGCTGTGAGCCTTTTTGATAGGCACCAAATTATACATTAATGCATTAAAGACATACACATATGGAGTGTCCACTATATTCCAGGATAGATACCAGTGATGCCTCAGAAGAAATCATGGAGCTGGCCATTGCCACAGTGAACTGCTTATAGTTCATGGATTCATTTCTTTTGTTAAGCAAATTACTATTTCATTAGTTCTCACTGTGCAAAGGGTAGTGTTTCAGAGGCACAATACAGAATTAACATCTGATTGTGCCATGCTTATATTAATTCACCCAGACCACTTAGCATGGCAGAAGATCTGTCACCATCTGCCTCCATCACTGGCAACTTTCTACTTTCATTTCCCGAAATGTTCATTCCTATAGTCCAAGCTCTTTCCAAATCAAGCTCTATGTTTTTCCCAAATTCAACACTGTTTTGTCTCTTTACACATTATTTATGAATCTCTCTCTTCTCTCTTCCATTTTAAGATGTGACTTAAATGTAACCAACAATCTAAAGTCTTCTTTTCAAGTGAAAGATTCCTGATTACTTCTTCCGTTCTCTGTGTGTATGTGTGTGTGTGTGTGTGTGTGTGTGTGTGTGTGTTGACTGTCCCTGTGTACTTTCACCACTATATTGTGATATCATCTATAGTTAGAAATATTTAGGTTCTCTTCATTTTCATTGTTGTATGAACAACATCTCAAACCCATGGTCTAGAGGGAACACAGTCTATTGGGAATAGTAGAACAGATAGACAAATTTATTTATTTATTTATTGAGACAGAGTCTCGCTCCATTGCCCAGGCTGGAGTGCAGTGGCATGATCTCGGCTCACTGCAACCTCTGCCTCCCAGGTTCAAGTGATTCTCCTACCTCAGACTCCTGAGTGGCTGAGATTACAGGCATGCACCACCATACCAGGCTAATTTTTGTGTTTTTAATAGAGATGGGGTTTCGTCATGTTGTCAAGACTGACCTCGAACTCCTGACTTCAAGTAATCCTTCCACCTCAACCTCCCAAAATACTGGGATTACAGGCATGAGCCATCGTTCCCGGCCAGAGACTTATTTTTGTATCTATAAAATCTAACATACTCCATGGTACAATGCTCATGATAAATGTTTAATTAGTAATTTAAAAGTGAAATCATGTTCTTTATAAGTACTCCAACCAGAATTTAAGTTCTAGGAGATAAGAATATTTGCTTTTATTTTCTGACTATTTTTTCTTCTGTGACCAGAAGCATGATAGTTGTTGGTGAATTTAAATAAATAAATAAATAAATAAATAATAAATAAATAAGTAAATGGATAAAAGACAAAACTTAGTCATGTAACCATCTGGCATCAAAATTTCACTATCTCAAAAAGTTTAAAAATTGTTATATGCAAATTATTAACAGTTAAAAAAACTATATTTATTCAAATAGCTGAACTGCTAATCTTTCAATGAGACATACAGAATATCATTAACTGCAGAACACTTTCTATGGATTCAAGGCCACAAAACAATAAGGAAAAAAATTCAACATTGTTACATCTACAGCTTTTACAATTACCATGATTTGACATATTTGACATATACATGTTATGATGTATAGTTAATATGACCATAATTGATACTTTATGCCAGTAAAGTTGGTTGATGTCTACAGTTTTAGCATAATTCTTAAGAGTACTCTCTTTTCCTTTCAAAGACTGAATCTCTAAATCAGGACCTGTGGCACCATACTCGTATATAACAAGTGATCAATTTCAGACGCATATAATACCCCACCCAAATTAGAAGAAATGCTTAAAGCCTTTAGTGTTCTCTATAAAAATTTTCATTTATATTATGAAAGAATAATGAAGGTAACTCTTCCCAAATGGGCACAAAATTTTTTTTATACCTTCATATAATCAAAACTTGTATTCTGACAGATTTTTGCTACCGATAGACCTTAAGTAGAAAATACTTTTAAGTTGAATTTCAATGGCTTTCTTTATAGTACACGGCTAAACTTTGATTTGCCAAGACAAACCTATATAAGAACTTATTATTATTATTATTATTATTATTATTATTTTTGAGATGGAGTCTTGCTCTGTTACCCAGGCTGGAGTACAGTGGCACCATCTTGGCTCACCGCAACATCTTCTTCCCTGGTTCAAGCAACTCTCCTGCTTCAGACTCCAGAGTAGCTGTGATTACAGACACACACCACCATGCTAGGCTAATTTTTATATTTTCAGTAGAGGTGGGGTTTTGCCATATTGGCCAGGGTGGTCTCAAACTCCTGACCTCAGGTGATGTGCCTACCCTGGCCTCCCAAAGTGTTGGGATTACAGGCATGAGCCACTGTGCCCAGCCAGAATGTATTATTTTCATTTGTGGGCTGTGATATCTCCTGCATCTTGTAATAGGATTAAAAGAAACATGACACATTGTAGCATTTGTCATCAGTAATTTTCACACCTAAAAATGTTTTATTACAAAACACTAAATTTTTAATTCTGTACAATGGCCACTGAAACAAGGATTTGCAAGTAATGTGAAAAATCCTCTTATTTAAACATAATATATTGTAATTACAAGTATGGTAAGTCAAAATATAAAACAGATTAATCAGATCCAGAGACATCAGAGTTATATGCCACTAAATACACAAGTATGTTAATATATGTGAAAATAAATGTTGCATATGTGGTGTCACACTTTGGATTCCAAAATAGAAAAAGAAGAACAGTGGCAAAACTGGTGATATCCAAATAAACTCTGAAGCTTACTTAATAGGACTATAGCAATGCTAATTTCTTAGACTTTTACAAATGTTCCATCATTATTTGGCATATGCAAGACGTTATATTTAGGGGAAGCTGGGTGAAGAACGTTTGGAAGCTATGTACCTTTGTCACCATTTTTATAAATTTAAAACTATTCCGAAAATAGTTTATTAAAAAATTGTATGGTTATATGAATAAACCACTCATATGTAATAGTTTAATGATCTGTTTATATCCAAACATTCAAATATTTCAAGGATTTGAATAACATCTGAAATATCTATCTATCTACTTATACATTTATTTATTAAAAGTAGGGTAGTAAAAAATACTAATGAAAAATACTAACAAGTCTGTTCAAATTTCCCTGAGGTACTCAGAGCACCTTTTCACCCAATTTATAAAACTACTTGCTTTAAATAGCACACATACATATATATATATATATTTGCCATCAACTCTTAAATCTTAACCAAAGAATTAGAACTGAATTTTCTGCTGATGTTTTAACTTTAGCATTGCTTAAATCTCTCTTTTTACTTAATAACTTTCAAAATGAACATTATATTAGGGTAATAAAACAGACATAATATCTTTCAATAGGTAAGGTAATAAAAGTAAGTTTAATGGCTTTCAAAAAGTTCATAAATTTTGTTGCTGAAATTTAGTGCAGTCTATCTTTGTTGGATTAATATTGATTTTATGTTGCTGTTTCCCTGGGGTTATTTATGTAAGCAATAAAGCCTTCAGAAGAATGATCTATTACTCACCTAGGAGCTTCTTTACCCCTTGCCGTTTCTGAATATTGCTGAGCTCCGTCTGGCAAGGTGGGTCTGCAATGACATTAAAAATGTTACTTAGAGGATTGTAGTTAAACAAAGAAAGTGTAATTTCTATGTTATCAAACTTCACTTGGTCTTTGCGTGCCTTCAGAAGACACGTATTACATATTAATTGGTTTACTTATGAAGATACATTCATATAGGTACATACATGTGTCTATCTATCATCTATCATCTATCTAGCTATCATTTATCTATCTATCTATCTATCTATCTATCTATCTGTCTATCTATCTATCTATCTAATATCTATCTATATATAGAGAGAGGGCACTCATGCTACTTTCCTAATTGTCAATATATATATATCACCTTGGTTTTCCTCAGAACGCCTGGATCAGATTTTTTAAAACTATAAAAGATACTTATATGATGAAAATACTTCTTATTTACTTTTAAAAGGCCAATCAAGTCAGAAATGTGAATTCAACTAATTGACTGCTGCTGAAGCAATTAACTGATTATGTTTTCCCCTCATTTAAATGTTTCTATGATATAGACAAATAGCTTTGTGTTACAAAAGTGATGTATGAAAAAGTTACTGCTTCTTTCTAGCCATGTTAAAGATCTTATTATAAATTTTAATATTGTATAATGTTAAGAGATATTGGTCTTTTTAGTTTCATCCCTATATGCAATTTAGGAACAGGATATAATATAAAATTATTTCTGATAAGCCATTATTTAAAAATAAGCTGAAAACATTTAAACCAATTTGGAAATAATCTTTGCCTATTTTCAAACTTAACCTCTTAAAGGAGGACATTTGTAAAGAAATGTATAATTCTAAATAGTCACAATATAGTTTGTCTTATATTGTTACTCTTATATTTACTATTGGCCCTTCATATCTGTGAGTTCTGCACTTACAGATTCAACCAACCGCTAATCGAAAATTTTCAAAACATAAAAAAAAAGAGATGATTTAAAGTATATAAGAGGACGTGTGTAGGTTATATGTCAATACTTTGCCATTTTATAGAAGGGATTTGAGTGACTTGATTTCAGTGTTCACAAATAGTCCTGACATCGATACCCCTTGGATATCAAGAGATAACTGCATATAATTATATACATACATAATATGTAAAATATATATAGTCTTATCTGAAAGCAGTTTAATGCATTTTGTATTCATAGTCTAAAAACGGACTGTTAATGCTTGCTATATAAAAGTGGCATTATAAAATATTAAAACTGCAAAATAATATACTATTTCTTATTGTCCTGTGGTACAACTTTTCAGTAAAAAGGCAAAGTATAATTAATTTAAATGATTTTAAAAGTATATAATACATTGAATTCAAAATATTCAATTATTACATTTTATGTAAAAAAATGGAATAAAGAATGAGATAGGTGCTTAACATATATTTTGTAGTTTAATATGTGAATTTAATCTTGCAAAATCTAAAAAAAATTTCATCTTACAGAATCTAAAATGGAAAGAAAGATAATCACTCCAAGATGGCCGAATAGGAACAGCTCCAGTCTACAGCTCCCAGGGTGAGTGACGCAGAAGGTGGGTGATTTCTGCATTTCCAGCTGAGGTACCATGTTCATCTCATTGGGACTGGTCAGAAAGTGGGTGCTGCCCACAGAGTGTGAGCCAAAGCAGGGCAGGGCATCGCCTCACCAGGAAAGCACAAGGAGTGACAGAATTTCCTTTCCTAGCCAAGGGAAGCCATGACAGACGGTGCCTGGAATATTGGGACACTCCCACCCTGATAATGTGCTTTTCCGATGGTCTTAGCAAATGGCACACCAGGAGATTATATCCTGCGCCTGGTTTGGCGGGTCCCATGACGAAGGAGCCTTGTTTACTGCTAGCACAACAGTCCAAGATCGAACTGTGAGGCAGCAGAGAGGCTTGCGGAGGGGTGTCCACCATTGCTGAGGCTTCACTAGGTAAACAAAGTGGCCAGGAAGCTCAAACTAGGTGGAGCCCACTGCAGCTCAACAAGGCCTGCCTGCCTCTATAGATTCCACCTCTGGGGGTGGGGCATAGCTGAACAAAACATAGCAGAAACTTCTGCAGACTTAAACGTCCCTTTATGACAGCTTTGAAGAGAGCAGTGGTTCTCCCAGCATGGAGTTTGAGATCTGAAAACAAAGAGACTGCCTCCTCAAGTGGGTCCCTGACCCCCGAGTAGCCTAACTGGGAGACATCTTCCAGTAGGGGCTGACTGACACCTCATACAGCCAGGTGCTCCTCTGAGATGAAGCTTCCACAGGAAGGATCAGGCAGCAACATTTGCTGTTCTGCAGTCTCCACTGATGATACCCAGGCAAACAGGGTCTGGGGTGAATCTCCAGCAAACACCAACAGACCTGTAGCTGAGGGTCCTGACTGTTAGAAGGAAAACCAACAAACAGAAAAGAATAGCAGTAGCATCAACAAAAAGGACATTCACACCAAACCCCCATATGAAGGACATTCACCATCATCAAAGAACAAAGGCAGATAAAACCACAAAGATGGGGAGAAACCAGAGCAGAAAGGCTGAAAATTCTAAAAGCTAGAGCATCTCTTCTCCTCCAAAGGATCTCTCTCAGTGTCTCGCCAGCAACAGAACAAAGCTGGACAGAGAATAACTTTGATGAGTTGACAGAAGTAGGCTTCTGAAGATCGGTAATAACAAATTCCTCTGAGTTAAAGGAGGATGTTTGAACCCACCACAAGAAAGCTAAAAACCTTGAAAAAAGATTGGACGAATGACTAACTAGAATAAACAGCGTAGAGAAGACCTTAAATGACCTGATGGAGATGAAAACCATGGCACAAGAACTATGCGATGCATGCACAAGGTTTAGTAGCCGATTCGATCAAGTGGAAGAAAGGGTATCAGTGATTAAAGATCAAATAAATGAAATGAAGCGAGAAGAGAAATTTAGAGAAAAAGAGTAAAAAGAAATGAACAAAGCCTCCAAGATATATGGGACTATGTGAAAAGATCAAATCTACGTTTGATTGGTATACTGAAAGTGATGGGGAGAATGGAACCAAGTTGTAAAACACTCTTCAGGATGTTATCCAGGAGAACTTCCCCAACCTAGCAAGGCAGGCCAATGTTCAAATTCAGGAAATACAGAGAATGCCACAAAGATGCTCCTCAAGAAAAGCAACCCCAAGATAAATAATTGTCAGATTCGCCAAGGTTGAAATGAAGGAAAACATGTTAAGGGCAGCCAGAGAGAAAGGTCGGGTTACCCACAAAGGGAAGTCCATCAGACTAACAGCAGATCTCTTGGCAGAAACCCTACAAGCCAGAAGAGAGTGGGGGCCAATATTCACCATTCTTAAAGAAAAGAATTTTCAAGCCAGAATTTGATATCCAGCCAAACTAAGCTTCATAACTGAAGGAGAAATAAAAGCCTTTACAGATAAGCAAATGCTGAGAGATTTTGTCACCACCAGGCCTGACTTCCAAGAACTCCTGAAAGAAGCACTAAACATGCAAAGGAACAACCAGTACCAGCCACTGCAAAAACATGCCAAATTTTAAAGACCATCAATGCTAGGAAGAAACTGCATCAACTAATGGGCAAAATAACCAGCTAACATAATGACAGGTTCAAATTCACACATAACAATATTAACCTCAAATGTAAATGGGCTAAATGGTCCAATTAAAAGACATAGACTGGCAAATTGGATAAACAGTAAAGACCCATCAGTGTGCTGTATTCAGGAGACCCATCTCATGTGCAGAGACACATATAGGCTCAAAATAAAGGGATGAAGGAAGACCTACCAAGCAAATGGAAAACAAAACAAAACAAAAAAAGGCAGGGGTTGCAATCCTAGTCTCTGATAAAACAGACTTTAAACCAACAAAGATCAAAAGAGACAAAGAAGGCCATCACATAATGGTAAAAGGGATCAATTCAACAAGAAGAGCTAACTATCCTAAGTATATATGCACCCAATACAGGAGCACCCAGATTCATAAAGCAAGTCCTTAGAGACCTACAAAGAGACTTTGACTCACATACAATAATAATGGGAGACTTTAACACGTCACTGTCAACAATAGACACATCAATGACACAGAAACTTAACAAGGATACCCAGGACTTGGACTCAGCTCTTCACCAAGTGGATCTAAGAGACATCTACAGAACTCTCCACCCCAAATCAACAGAATATGCATTCTTCTCAGCATCACATCACACTTA
>NW_012118487.1:21001515-21002608 GCF_000951035.1 Colobus angolensis palliatus | reverse complement strand
CAGGCTCTGAAATTGAGGCAATAATTAATAGCCAACCAACCAAAAAAAGTATAGAACCAGATGGATTCACAGCCAAATTCTACCAGAGGACTGAAGAGGAGCTGGTACCATTCCTTCTGAAACTATTCCAATCAATAGAAAAAGAGGGAATCTTCCCTAATTCATTTTATCAGGCCAGCATCATCCTGATACTAAAGCCTGACAGAGACACAACAAAAAAACAGAATTTTAGATCAATATACCTGATGAACATCGATGCAAAAATCCTCAATAAAATACTGGCAAACCGAATCCAGCAGCACATCAAAAAGCTTATCCACGAAGATCAAGTTGGTTTCATCCCTGGGATGCAAGGCTGGTTCAACATATGCAAATCAATAAATGTAATCCATCACATAAACAGAACCAAAGACAAAAACCACATGATTATCTCAATAGATGCAGAAAAGGCCTTTGACAAAATTCAGCAGCCTTTCATGTTAAAAACTCTCAATAAACTAGCTATTGATGGGACAAATCTCAAAATAATAAGAGCTATTTATGACAAACCCACAGCCAATATCATACTGAATGGGCAAAAACTGGAAGCACTCCCTTTGAAAACTGGCATAAGATAAGGATGCCCTACTCCTATTCAACATAGTATTGGAAGTTCTGGTCAGGGCAATCAGGCACGAGAAAGAAATAAAGGGTATTCAGTTAGGAAAAGAGGAAGTCAAATTATCTCTGTTTGCAGATGACATGATTGTATTTTTAGAAAACCCAATCATCTCAGCCCAAAAGCCCCTTAAGATGATAAGCAACTTCAGCAAAATCTCAGGATACAAAATCAATGTGGAAAAATAACAAGCATTCTTATACACCAATAACAGACAAACAGAGAGTCAAATCATGAGTGAACTCCCATTCACAATTGTTTCAAAAAGAATAAAATACCTAGGAATCCAACTTACAAGGGATGTAAAGGACCTCTTCAAGGAGAACTACAAACCATTGCTCTACAAAATAAAAGAGGACACAAACAAATGGAAGAACATTCCACACTCATGGATAGGAAGAATCAATATTGTGAAAATGGCCATACTGCCCAAGG
>NW_012118487.1:20990819-21000967 GCF_000951035.1 Colobus angolensis palliatus | reverse complement strand
AAAGGGCTAACATCCAAATCCACAAAGAACTTAAACAAATTTACAAGAAAAAATCAAACAACCCCATCAAAAAGTGGGTGAAGGATATGAACAGACACTTCTCAAAAGAAGACATTTATGCAGCCAACAGACACATGAAAAAATGCTCATCATCACTACCCATCAGAGAAATGCAAATCAAAACCACAATGAGATACCATCTCACACCAGTTAGACTAGCGATCATTAAAAAGTCAGGAAACAAGTGCTGGAGATGATGTGGAGAAATAGGAACACTTTTACACTCTTGGTGGGACTGTAAACTAGTTCAACCATTATGGAAGACAGTGTGGTGATTCCTCAAGGATCTAGAACTAGAAATACCATTTGACCCAGCCATCTCATTACTGGGTATATACACAAAGGATTATAAATCATGTTGCTATAAAGATACATGCACACATATGTTTATTGCAGCACTATTCACAATAGTAAAGACTTGGAACTGCCCAAATATCCATCAATGATAGACTGGATTATGAAAATGTGGAACATATACACCATGGAATACTATGCAGCCATAAAAAAGGATGAGTTCATGTCCTTTGTAGGGACATGGATGAAGCTGGAAACCATCACTCTGAGCAAACTATCACAAGGACAGAAAACCAAAGACCGCATGTTCTCACTCATAGGTGGGAATTGAACAATGAGAACACTTGGACACAAGGTGGGGAACATCACACACCGGGGTCTGTCGTGGGGTGGATGGAGTGGGGACGGATAGCACTGGGAGAAATACCTAATGTAAATGAAGAGTTAATGGGTACAGCACACCAACATTGCACATGTATACATATGTAACAAACCTACATGTTGTACACATGTACCCTAGAACTTAAAGTATAATAAAAAATAAAATAAAAATAACAAAATAAAATAAAACATAAAGAAAAAGAAACATGTTTGAAAATCTTGTATAATTACCATATTGCTCTATTTCATTTTGAAATTGATCCAATTGATCCCTTTATTAGTCCTAATAATCTTCTGAGTCTCTTATATTAAAGAATTAGGAATCAAATTGCAGTTTTTTATATAGACATTTAAAATGTTATAGCTCTCCAAATATGACATCTAAGAACTAAGAGCAAAGAGTCCAGCTTAAGTTTCAAAATTATATTGAAAACAGTTCTTCTAGTTGTAATTGGCTAGTTATTGTAAAGCAGAAATAGTATTTCTAATGTTTACTTGAACTTCCTGGTGCATTTGAGTCTATACCTGAAAATCCAGGTACATTTGATTGGAATTTTGATTAGTAAGCTCAGAGAATAATCCTGACTACCAGTGTTACAAGCTCTGTGTAAGGGAACATTTTAGAATTTCAAGAAAATCATGACTGATTGGATTGTTCAAGTACATATAATATTTAGTTTTAGACTGGTTTCTTATTATTTATAAGCCAGCTCTGTAATTCTGGCCTTTATGTATTCTTAGAGCATTTAATTAAGACTTCATCTATCATTTAAACTCACTTGCAAAGAACTGATCTAGATAAAAGAATTGTAACCTAACTAATTGCAGTAAAGTTTGGACAGAATCAGACTATTAGGTCTACATAGGGTATGGACTAATAGGTCAGCTTAGGTTATACACATGGATTCGTCTCATAAGATGTATTCCCCCAATGTGTTTACTACCAATGAGTGTTTCAAGTTTATGCTAAATTCTTATTTTATGTGCTTAAAAACTGTATGAGAATCACAAATTAATAAAATATAAACTTTAATCAGAATATTTTATTAACTGTTCTAAACTAATATGGGAAAAGATGAAAAAAAAGTAGAAGTTAAATTTCCAGATGTTATTTGTTTTGAATATAAAATTGTTCATTGTTCTGCATTCTGAATTTTAAAACCCAAACCCCTACACTGGAGTCATCATATTAGGAATTGGTAATTTTCAATACAACAGTAAAATGCATTTTTATTTCCCCATGAAATTTTGAACTAAATAAAATGTAATTAGAATAAATACATTTAAAATACTTATATGTTTCCAACAGTTACTACAATACAAAGCATGTTTTCTATACTTGAAAGTAGTCATTTCTAAGAAATATTTGTTTTTGGCTGTCAAATATATATATAGATAATACAGAGTCAAAACTGAAAAGAAAGTGGGCATTATGGAGGTTTGTGAATGAATCTTTCAGTTGGCAGCATATGGCTGCACAGGCTGTGTACTGCATAACTCCAACAGGGTACCATCTACCTGAATTGCACCATCATTGGTGCCCTGAAGTTTCACAACAAGGCAGCCCTCTAGCAGTTTTTCAAGTAAGCCACTGCCCTTATTCACTTTTCTTCTCAATACATTATTGGTCATGCAGCCTCTCATAGAATGGTTATACTTTTAAAACTGTATGAGGTTTGTTTCATTCATAGAAATTTCAAATATTCACAATTCCAAATCCTCCATATTTATTTCATTTAATAGGAAAACCATATGTTTTAAAACAAATGAATTAATCTCCCATGCACTACACTTTGATATCTCTTCCTGTTTATTAAATGTATACATAACCTCCAATAATGTCATTAATTTCCATTTCATTCTTGAAAAAAAACACTGCATAAACTAGTTATTGGAAAATGACTTGTTGATGTTATTCATACTGAATAAGACTTTCCAATAAGTTGCTCTGATGATTCTATGGCATTTTATATATAATTACCTTGCTATCTCTGAAAGCAGAATTAAAAATATTTGAAGACAGAAATCAAGGAGTTTCAATTTAAATACTAGTTTATTCATGTACTCATTTCATAATGTGAAGTTATTGAATATGAATAAACTTCAGTCCTCAGCCATAAAATGGGAATATTTATACTTTCACAGGGCTATTTGAGTAATAATTGTATGTACACAAAAGACTAGGTGGAGCTGAATAAATAAATGTTAGTTTTCTTTATCATTCCTTTATCTTACACAACAGCATTTTCAATGGAATAGCAACTAATAAATGATTTACTTTTTAGAGGAAGTAAAAGTAGACATATTTTTATGAAAGTACATTCGTAACACGTAAGGTAGCTAAAATCCCAAATTAATATTCCTCCTACTCACTTTTTCAGGATTACTAAGAATAAAGAATTCTACAAATTACAATCATGTTCATTTTGTATTTCTTGATTGTCATGATTTTAGAAAATTAGCCATTGAAACAACTTGTTTCTTAATCAAAATTAAAACACTTTTTTCTCTTGGAAAACTCCAAGTATTTCACTGGCTTGAAATTCTACGTTCCTTTTGTTGTTGTTGTTGTTGTTGTTGTTGTTGAGGTAGGGTCTCACTCTGTTACTCTGTTGCCCAGGCTTTAGGGTAGAGGTGCCATCTCAGCTCACTGCAGCCTCCAACCTTGCCCTCCTGCCTCAGATCTCCAAGTAGCTAGGACTACAGGCGTGTACCACCACTCCTGGCTAATTTTTGTATTTTTTGTAGAGACAGGATCTTACCATGTTGCACACACTGGTCTCGGACTCCTGAGCTTATGCAATCCACCCACCTTGGCCTCCCAAAGTGCCAGGATTACAGGCACGAGCCACTGTGCTCAGCTGAAATGTTTAACCTCATTTATTAAACTTTCAAAGTTAACTTTAATTTTATAATGTGAAAGTTATTTTTTAGAAAAACATCATTATTTTCCACATTATGCAACTCTAGTCTTCATTACAGTTTTAAGTAAACCTAGATTAAATAACCTCTCATTCCATCCTATTTTTGAGAGAAAGAGCACTCTCTAATATAGCAGCTATATAGAGTATCTATCTATCTATCTATCTATCTATCTATCTATCTATCACTACAGTAAATAAGAATTTCAGGAAAGCATTCTAAGATGGAATATTTGAAAAAATCACCATATAAATTAATGGTTACTTTTTAATAAAATTACTTATTGAACTAAAAGAATACATAAAAACGAAGTTGTATCATATCACTAGCATGCCTTCTCAGTTACCCTGAGAACTTTTGTAACTTCTAGCAATTAAAGTAATGAAATGTTGGCTAAGAGTTTACCCAAACCATTCTAAGTGTTAGAGAAGTTGTAGAAGCTCTTTTACTAGTTTAGGTACCATTTATGAAACTATTTCTGCTATGCGCTAAATGAATCAGAGTATAAATCTTCTTATGGCTATACAAAAATTAACACTTTGGGAGAATGCTGCTCTTTAAATGAAACATAAATAAAGTAAAATTTTGCTATGGGTACCATTAATCAATCCTACAAATATTGCTACAAACCCCAAGAATATTCTAAGATAAAAGTATTTATCTATTTCTGTAGACAAAGCATTCAGAGTTATTTAGAATATTTTAAATGTTTGTGTATAGACACCAAAAATATGCTATCGTAACACCAAAAAATAAAAATAAAAAACTAAAATAACATTTCTCATCATAAGAAAAGAGTACATGACTACATGTATTTTTCTGGCAGCTTAGCTGGATTTACTAGTTTTTATTATTTAAAGTATTTAAATGCACACTTATCATTAATACTAGGATGTAGGCTTTTAAGAGTATTTAACTTGAAAGCACATATGTAATATAACCAAAAATGTGTGTTTGTGTGTGTAATACATATTTTAATACAGTAAATGTATTTTTTAAACTTTTTTTAGAGTGGTTCATAAACAGTTAAGTTACTGTACTCAACTAAAGCTTCTGTTGACTTACCACTAATCAATTTATACATATTCATTTCATCCCTAATTACTGAACTATTACTAAATATGAAAAAGTAATTGAGATAATAAAATACCCCATATAATGTGCTGGTTTTCCATATCGAAGACTGAGAATCATTGATATAGTAAAGTATCTTGTTCTTTCTCTTAGGTGTCAAGAATTTAAAAAAGCATTGACAATAGCAGGATTTACCACATTAATTCCCAGGGTATTTTCCTAAATTAACATCAACATTACACTTACCATTGTTTCTTTAGTTTCTCAAAACTTTATAATAATGTGAGTTTCTTGTTTCTTCCCCCATACATATTTAATATGAACTATCAATTGATTCTATAAGCGTGATTCTAATTTTACATTATGTTTACATTTCCTAATACACAAAGGTGCAGAAAGAATTGGTATCATTCCAACTTTTCACTTGCCTGGCCTCCTGCTTAGTATTAAGACACACTTTTTCTGCTAGTGAATTTTATAAAAGCTAAGCTGTTTTGAAAAGTTTGAAAGACTAAATCATTTTAAAATCACAGGAGTAAAAATAACTTTATTGTGAATGCTCTGGTTCACTCAACTCATTTAATACGATCACAAAATAGAACATTAAAACTCCACAGTATAGTGATAAAAAACTCATTATTTTACATTGTGGGCAAAGCAGATAGCAAATTAATTTTAATGATTACTTTTAATATCTATGTTCTATCTATGTGCTTCTTGGTGGCTCATAATGGAAACTATAATGCAGTGCATTAATATAAAATATTAATTACTATTTTTCATCTTATTTAGAATGTGTTGCATCTCTGGCAGAGTTGTTTGCTCAACAAGCTGCTTATTTGCTCTTTTATTAAACACTTGAATTACAAAAACGTATATAAAATGAATGAGCATAGTGTACTGTTTTATTATCGTAAAAAATAAGTAAAATTTGACATGCAGGTCAACTATTTGCATCTGTAGGGGTCTCATCTTTTACCTTGCTGTCTCTGGAAGCAGTAGCACCATTCATTGTTAGATATTAAGCTGTCCTTGTATGTGTCACAAGAGTTGAAGAATGCCTTGGTACACTGTTCATTCTTATCAAGGTAAATGCTTCTGAGCTCTGACTGGTCCAATAGCAGGTCATAGTTTGTATCAAGTCTGTTAAACATCCAGCCAAGTGAGTCCTTGCAAATTGGCAAGATACTGGTATCAAATCCTAAAGGCAAAGAGAGAAAATGATTAGTTAAATATGAAAGACACCATTACCAGAAAGCAAAATAAGTCAATATAGCAGGTAGCTAGTGTAAGGTATCTAACAAATAGAGCAGTAGAGTATTAAATTCATCATGAGTAATTTGTTTCAAATTAAAGTGGATATAGTAGTTTCTACATTTCAGGATAGTTGTGAGAATTAATTAACCAGAAAGCATCTGGTACTAATTAGTCATTCATTCAATGGCAGTTACCATTATAATTATATATTATTTATATGACTTTACTGATCAAACATCTTTAAATAAACAGTATATCATGATAAACATCTCATTAGATATATGTAAATATTATTTTAAAATATCCTATAAACAAAAAATAAAACATATATTTATTCACAGAACTGAAAATAATATCTTAAAAGCACACTTTACACAAAATAAGTAATAACTCTAATAATGCCCTGTATGTTGGTCACTGTGTTATTTCACATAAACCTGTTGACCAGAGAAAGAATAGTCATCACGTAATTTACACAACTACTTGGTCTCCTGCTTCCCTCAAGGAAATTTTACAGATGCAAATGTGTTGTTATGGGAGGCCAGATGGTGTACTGGATAGAGCAGGTATAGAGAGATGACAGAACTGGGTTTGTATTCAAGCTACACACTATTCCACATGGGTAACCCCTGGTAAGCTGCAGACCTCACTAACCTCAGTGTCCTAAATAGCATCAGATGCAATGCCAGTGTTTTGAACTATTTTAAAAATTTGCTTTTAACAATTCTTATTTTTAGGGATTCAGTGAGCTCTAATTTGTATGTTGCTCATCTAGTTGTTGTTTAATTTTCTCTTTCCTACTCATTACAAGTGAAAGTAAACTAATAACTCAGTTACTTGCATGGAAGAGAGGATGTATTGGAGACATGGGGACTTATGAAAACAGTATCAAAAAGATGTAATCTTCAACAACAGGGTTTGAAGAGTAGTTTAAAGATTCATGAGTGCAATTCTCTCAGATTTTGTAGCTAATTTTATGTTCTAGTAATACAAAATCTATTTTGATAGTTTTTTTCTTGTTATACTTTCAATTATAAAATTAATAGAAATAAAAATATAAATACTTAGGATTAAAAATTAAATTGAAGATTTGGGGGCTTGAAAAATTTACAATTTCACAAACTTTTGGGAATTTGTTTTATTATTTTTCAGAAGATGTTTAATGCTATCTGTGAATCACCATATTAGAAAATGGGAATACATAGGTGAAAGAGGTATTTCTGGCATTTTCATAAAAGTTTAGAGAAAGAATTGCAGTGTTTAGTTTTTTTGATGTTGTTTAAATTCTCTTTGTAAAATTGTTTATAGAATCAAAACAGGGCTATCCTACTCAAACAAACAGTAAATATGAATGCCTTAATTCCTATTTACTGTGCAAGCACTTACCTTGGTTCTGGAAATGTGAGGTTAAAAATGTAGATTATGTCCCTATTACCTTGAAGCAAATTTTTAAAACAGCATATTTTGAGATATTGGTTTAAATTACTCTTATTACCAAAAGTTGCCAAATGCTCAAGGATTACATGAATAAAGCAATCTTGGTATGAGATTTCTGGCATGCCCTTGATCCAAAGTATACAAGGGTCTGCATAGAGAAATGACCACCTTATTCCAAAATGAGTATCTGTTATCTATCTTATGTCTGGCAAGAAAAGAGCACTGGGGAAAGAGAGTTGGGTACAGCCAAAAAGATGAAAGACAAAAACTTTTCTGGGATTCAACCAATTCTGAAAGGTCAGACTCAGTTTGGAGGATGCAAAAGTACATGAGATATGTGCTAGAGGGTTTTGTAGGTTGAAGGAACTGCCCAGAGAAACTGAGCAGAATAGCATGAGTTAGGGATTTGTCAATTAGGGTTTTCTGTCTGGAGACTATATGCAACATTCTAACTAGAATGTCTAGAAATGAAACATGCAGTAAATGAAACAAAACCCATGCTGGATGGTATTAAAAGCACATTGGACATTGCAGAAGAAAAAAAATCCTTGAAACTGAAGATATGTGAAAGACATTATCCAAAATAAAGCACATAGGAAAAAGAATATGATAAAGAAAAACCAACCATGAGCCTTATTGAACTGTGGGACTATGTCACTTGCCTTTACATATAAGACATTGGGGTCTCAGAAGAATACTTTAAGTGTGGGGGTTCAGAAAATTATATGAAGAAATAATGACTTACAACTTTTTTGAATTTGAAAACTCTTACAAATGCACAGATACACAAAGTACAATTAACATCAAGTAGCAGAAAGAAAGAAAATGAAACTAAAGCATACCATAAACAAATTGGTGAAAGCCAGCATCAAAAAGAAAAACAAAACTTTACAAGTAGCCAGAACAAATACCGAAACAGGAGAAATTTTGTACAGAGAAACAAAGATGAGAATGGCAGCAAGCTTCTCTTCAGAGGCTATGAAGCCCAGAAGACAATGGAATATTTCTAAAGTGCTTAAACAAAGAAAAAAGCTATACCTAGCAAAATTAGCTTTCAAAAATTAAGCTAAAAGAAAGACCTTCTAAACACAATGTAAAGCTGAAAGATTTCAAGAGTTGTTAAAATAATTTCTTGACAGAGAATGTAATAATACCACATGGAAATTTGAATCTACATCTAGAAATGAAGAGGGCTAGAAATGCTACATATATAGGTAAATATAGAAAACTTTTTTCACTTCATTTTAATCACTTTAAAAGCTAATGAGTTGTTTAGAGCAAAAACGATAACAAAGTACTGTGGAGTGTACGACATACGTAGAATTAAAATGAATGAAACTAATAGCACGAAACGCCTGTGTGCTGGGGTAGGGAGCGAAGTGAATGCTGGCAAATTTCTTACAGCATATGCGAAGTGCTACAATATTATTTGAAGGTACATTGTGATAAGTTAATGATGTATACTATAAACCCTAGGGCAAAAACCAAAAAGGAAAATATAGTTAATTAACTACGTTAGTTTGTTATTGTTGCTGTAACAGATGACCAAGAAATTTAATACCTTAACATTAATTCATTATTTCATAATTCTGTAAGCTAAAAGTCCAACACAGATCTCAAAATACTAAAATCAAAGTATCTGCAGTTCCTTTTTTGGGGCCGTGGCAAAGAATGTTTCTTTGTTCAGTGGGTTATGGGCAAGATTTAGTTCTTTGAAGTTAGAGTATTGGGGCCCCTATTTCCTTGATGGCTACCACTGGAGGACAATTTCCACCTAGTCACCATCCATATTTCTAGGTGTGTGGTCTCTTACCTCATCTTCGACCATTTCTTCCACTTCCTTTACCACTTCATTTCTTTTTTAATACAGGTGGGAAAAGATGTCCACTTTTAAGAACGTATGCGATTAGATAGGGCCTATCTGGATAATCCAGGATATCTCCTTATTTAAAAGTCAGGTGATTCATAAGTTTAATTCCATCTGCAATCTTAGATGCCCATTTACCATGTAATATAACAGGTCCAGAGATTAGAATATGAGCATCTTTGAAAAGTAATTTTTTGCCTCCCATCTAAACCAATTGTGGAGCTGAAATGTGAATCATGAAAAGATATAAAACTGATAGGTCTAATTGAAAATAAGGCAAGATGAGAGAAAAAGAAAAAGAAAATGATAGCAAGAAAATAAAATAATAACAAGATGAAAGTTCTAAACACAACCGTATTGACAATCATTAAATTAATATGGTCTAACCCTTACATAAAAAGGTAGAGACTGTCAGACCAGACAAAAATATCAAACTCAATGCTATGCTGCCTCTAAGCAACCCATTTTAGATATAAAAATACAGACTGGTTAAGAGTAAAATAATGGAATATTTAATCACAAAAGCTGGAATGGCTATGTTTACATAAGACAAATTAGACATCAGAAAATGAGTTAAAAGTCTAATTTTCATTGTGGTGACAAGAATGAGATTTCAGGTTAGAACTTCAGTTTCCTTTTCATGTCTATTGATTTTGTGTATAAATATTTATCATATAATGCAATGTATACAATGCTATATATATTATACATAGTGATTGTATGATAGATTACATAAATATTATATTATATTATATTTGTATTGTATTATATAGTGATGAAATGATAGCACTAGTCAAGAGCTCTCAAAGTCACCAAATAGTAGCTACTGTCTAAAAAGTTCAGAATAAGAAAATTT
>NW_012118487.1:20978474-20990769 GCF_000951035.1 Colobus angolensis palliatus | reverse complement strand
TAGCTAGAATGATTAGACAAGAGAAAGATATAAAGGACCTCCAAATTGGAAAGAAAAATGTCAAATTATCCTTATTTGCATATAATATTATATTATATTTGTATTGTATTATATGGTGATGAAATGATAGCACTAGTCAAGAGCTCTCAAAGTCACCAAATAGTAGCTACTGTCTAAAAAGTTCAGAATAAGAAAATTTTTCCCAAAACTTATTTCATTTTATATTTGTAGCATCAAAATAATCATATTTGAAAGGTATACATATAATTTACAATACTGCAATCATTTAATAGCTAACATTCTTCTCAGCATTTATTGCTTAATGATCCTGATGACTCTTGTAACACAATTTTATTTATTGAGATATTCAAACTATAACAAAAATATAAGCTTGCTCTATCTTTGAATTTCAAGGTAAATAGATTATTTTGAAGAATCCCCACATTATCTAGATGTGTACATTAAGGCCTAGGTATATTAATAACAAACAAAGCAAGGTAGTGGCAGAACACAGTCCAATGACCTGAATCTAAGTTAGGTAGACATCCTCCACCAAACCATTATTGTTACATTTCATCAAATTGACTTTTTACCAAGCATGCAGACTTACATGAATTTCATTTTTTTAATATAAAAGATAAACTCTGAGTTCTAATGTGTCAAGTCATTAAATACCTGTGCACATCATATGTTTAGAAATATTCTTTTATATTGATATATGAATTGTGGAATAAGCTTTGCTCAAATAGAGTGAAAAAAATTATTGGAAGTTTAAATATACTTTCGTTTCACACTATATTGACACAAACAAAATAATGTATTTAAACTGTCAAGGATGTTTACATGGTACATCATAAAATTATTTATATTAGCTGTTTTAAATTCTTTATCCCATAACCACTGTTATTTCTGGTAATATTTTCAGGACTTATATTTCACCTAAATATAGACCATATTTTTATAGTTCTTAGCATGCTTGGTAAAATTGCAATGAAGAATATTCAGTCAAAATTGCCTCAAAATAAATTCCATAAAACCAAAAATTTTGAAGAAAATCATGCAAAATCTGTATATTTATGGATTATTATAAATAATCTCATTTTATTTTATAGTCAGTCTTTAAACTACCATGAAGATAATGTTATATAAGGAAAGTTAAACATAAACAGTAATAATTTATTATTGATCCTTACTTTTTTCACATTTAAGATTTTAGAACTAGTGAACCAAATACTACAAATAATACTGTAGAATGCCAAATGAACAAAAAGTACATAAAATATATGTTTAAAGTATGCAATGCTATCTGCTGTATTTCCAGAAATGCCATATTCCATATGGAATATGGAATGAAATTCCATATTCATTTTTTCTATTATGTTATTCTGAACGTGTCTATATTGTGTCTGAATTGCAATATGACCTCGTAAGTATATCAATCAAAACTTTTCTTTCCCTAAAAGACTCTGTGTCCAATTTCCAGGAACATACAATTCACATAATTATAATAATGGTGAAGAAATTACATATGAAATATTATCTAATAGCCATCTAATACAATCAAATCTGCTATTCTATCAAATTAGAAGAAAGGAAAAAACTAAGGGAAAATATAAATTTATACAATTGAAATATGATGTTATTGGGAAATTGATACAACAGAATATTCACAAGCAGTTTTTAGGAGTCTGAATATTACTTAAAATGAACTTTTAAATAATTCAGAAACAACATACTGTAGAGTTGTGCAAAAATTGCTTTTAGAGTGAATTCAGATTGCTAGATATGACTTTAACTGTAGTCATGTTGAGGTTTCTTTCTTGTTTGTTTGTTTACTTTTGAGACAGGGTCTTGCTCTGTCACCCAGGCTGGGATGTAGTGGTGTAATCATGGCTCACTGCAGCCTCAATCTCCTGGGCTCAAGTGGTCTTCCCACCTTAGCTTCCCAAGGATAAGACTATAGGCACATGCCACCATGCCTGGCTAATTTTTTATTTTTTATTTTTTTTGTTTTGTAGAGCTAGTCTCACCGTGTTGCCCATGCTGGTCTCGAACTCCTGGCCTCAAGCGATTTGCCTGCCTTGTCCTGCCAAAGTGCTGGGACTATAGTCATGAGCCACCATGCCTAGCTTCATCTTAAGGTTTTTGCCATCCCTTGACTTCATTAAAGTTACTTCTCAAATTATTGTTTCTATCAGGATCTCCTCTATTCATTATGATTATTTTCACAAAGTTTTGCAATAATTTTTCTAAATGGAGGTAACCAACTCTCAAATCTTATAAGAAATATCATACCAGAAAATAAAAGAAAACCTTTTTAAGCAAAATCTTTGTAAGTTATCTATATTGCAAAAGTCAAGTAATTATCATAAAGATATTCAATATTTAAGCTAAAATCTTAATTCTGTTATGAGACTCTAACAAAGGTGTGAAAAAACTGATACTTTATTTTGCAGTGTAATAAAAGGAACTTTTTTTTTTTTAACTTAGATGTTGTTTGACAATCAATACCAGGATTCTAGAGTTTAAATCTAGATCGCAGTGTGTTGAAAAATTTATACCAGGGATTATATAAGAAGATAATACTTAATTTTAAAGACATTTTACAACATTCTATTCTCATATGTATTCACTTTTTCAGTCTTCTTCCTATTTTCTTTTACTTCTTAGTTCTTAAATATTGGCATTCTCAGTGTTCATTTCTCAGCTGATTTTTTTCTAGTCTACATCAACTCTTTACGGGTGCTGATTCAATTATACTGTTTCAGCTAATATTCCAATAGCTCACAATCTTTATCTCTAATCCACCTACCTCATTTGAGCTTCACACTACATGTATATAACCATAGGCACACACACACATTTTATATTAACTAGTATATTGATCACACAATGCACATATATGCATATATTGGACAAATAAGGCTTACAGGATATAATCTAAAACCACACTTTTTTTTTTTTTTTCTCTTATACTCTGTAAATATGTGTTTATTGGTAAAGGTTTTCTCCTATCTCTGGAAGAAAACTCAGGAGGTCCCATAATTTGTTCATCTCAGCTTTCAGTAACAAAAAGTTGTATCGTCCTTGTAAGGTACAAATGTAAGATAATTGGCATTGCAAAATGTCTAATGTTATATAATAATCACAATTCCAAATGTGATTCTTCCTTTCTGTGGCTGGATATTTTGCTGGTGCAAAGTCAGGTAAGGAGAAAATGATGTTTCCTTAATCCTTCTCTATTTTTACTTCTAACTCTCCTCCTCCATCTTTTTTATGACCACCTCCAGTTTTTATGTGGATGAATGAAAGATACATAAGAGTGGAGAGGGAGTTTCTTACCAAATTGATAACTGTCTTAGGAAGACTTTGTGCTGTATGGGCCTATCAGGTTTTAAAAGCTTCATCTATTTTTATACTCCTAGATCCCTTTTTTGATCTTGCAGGGGTCTGCAGAGTAAACATACAAGCATATGTCTTGTCAAATGTGAATTTTTTCTCCAGCTACCACCTCTTTGTCCCTGGATATCTGTGATCCATGTTTCCACTGCAGTTCACTCTGTATTCCCAAGAGTCATCTTGAGTAGAATGTACATTTGTTCTCACCCGTGGCATTCAAATCTGGTCCACAGTAAATATTCCTGTATTTCTTGTCCAGACCTTTAATTTCAAAGCAGTAGCAACTTTGCTTTGACGCGAAATACGTAAGCAGATCATGCCTACCTCTGACTTTTAGATTTTTCTGGTGAAATTCAGGCCACAGTCTGCTTGTCTGGGAACACATATAAAGCTGTCTGAGTGAGTCTGTTGAAATCTCTCTCACAGTTTGAAGTGATAATCACCCTCATCCGTCCTTATAGGAATGATGGAATCATAGCATAGCTCTTTCCAAAGAAACCCTCTTCATAAATTCTGTTGCCACCTTTGCTGTCTTTACTCTTTTAGATTTTCCTTTTGGATATGTTAATAGTTTAAGTGCGACTTGCTTACATTTGCAAATACCTTCACATCATAGCAGCAGTACCTAGACTACTGTGTGGCTGAATAACAAAAAGTCAGGAATCCTGGGAGGAACATCTTTAGAAGTCTTCCTACCGCAATGTCTCTAAATTTTAGCAGAAATACAAAGGAAGTGAGATTATGACTAATGCGGGGGAATGAGGGAACGGCATTCCAGGTAGAAGGAAGAGGAAGAGTAACGGATCTATGGTCAGAGCATGATTAATGTCACTGCAGGTAAAAAATGAACCAGTGTGACTGGAGTAGAATGGATGAGGAGAAAGTGGCAGGTGATGGGGTCAGAGCATGAGTGGTCTGCTCACTCACATAGGTCACAGTAGAGATGCGGCTTTTACCTAGAGATCACCCATCTTCCTCTCTGCTTCTTTTTCTCAAGGATGGCTTCAGGTGATTGACCTGATCCACTGAAATAATGGACTTGACATTTACTGAGTTGAGAAAGACAGCAGAAGAGTGAGTTTGTGTGGGGTATCTGGCTTTGGGTATGTTAAGTTTGAGACACCTGTTGAACTTTCAAGAGATGATTGGAACACAGAGTTAAATGTAAGATTCTGGGAATCAAAGCTACAAGTATAAATTTGAAGATCATCTGTATATAGCTGATTTTCTAAATGGGATACTGAACAACATCTTAAAGGTAATGATTACAGCTAGAAGAAAAAGTATGAAGTCTTTGGGACTACCAACATTTAGATATCAAACAGTTGAGAAGAAATCAGGAAGGCAGACTCAGAGGGTGGCCCATGAAGTGAAAAAGGTCTGTTTATTCACTGTTGGAATCCTGAATGGCTCGGGCAATGTTTGGCAAATAGTACGAATTTAAAAATATTTTGTAAAACTGATTAAATGAATTAAGTGTGAAGTATATGCCAAACACTGTAAAGGGTGGGGCACAAGCATGAAGAATAGAAAATATGGAACAGATATAAATGTGCATTCAAACAACAACAACAAACCCAAAGTGACAAGTGGTAGAGCAGGTACTTTAAGAACAGAGAAAAAAGAAAATAGTGCAGAGTGTCAGGAATGCTCAATAAAGGATGAAACACATGAGGTGAAATTTGAAAATCTAAAAGGAGTTAAACCAGTAATAGTACTTCGTGATGGAGAGAAGTTTGACAGAGGGAGAGAAGGAGAGGAAGAAGGAGACAAAAATCATTTTCTGGGCTGGGCAAGGTGGTTCATGCCTGTAATCCCAGCACTTTGGGAGGCCAAGGAGGGCAGATCATGAGGTCAAGAGATTGAGACCATCCTGGTCAACATGGTGAAAGCCCCTCCCTACTAAAAATACAAAAATTAGCTGGGTGTAGTGGTCCCTGCCTGTAGTCCCAGCTACTTGGGAGGCAGAGGCAGGAGAATCGCTTGAATCAGGGAAGTGGAGGTTGCAGTCAGCTGAGATTGTGCCACTGCACTCCAGCCTGGCGACAGAGTAAGATTCCATCTCAAAACAAACAAACAAACAAACAAACAAACAAACAACAACAACAAAAACATTTTCTGCTGGGATTCAAATGATATTTTCAAAATTATTTTAAAATATGGATTGGAAGCAAATATTCCATTAACTCATCATCTTCTTAGATAACATTGACATCTTTGGATGCGAAAAACTAAGTGAGATTACAGGTAGTGAATGCAACCCAAACAGTACAAATTTATCATTATTAGCTGGCAGGTACAGCTTAAGAAAGGGATCTAGAAAGGAAAATACTTAACGACACTCACTCAAGGACTAACCTAAGGAAAAAGACCAATATCCTACATGTCATCATGAAAATAATGTTAGAAAGAGAAGAGATCACTCTTTAATTGTAAAAAGAAAGTAATATAATCACCTAAAAATCTGCTGCTACATGCAGATGTCATGACTTATGGAATACATTAACATAAAGAAAACTCACCTAAGGGCATAGAAAATTATCAAGGAAATAAACAATAAGTAAATAATTGTATTAAAAGTAATGATTTAAAATAATTCCTTCAGGCAGAAATACAAAGACTGAGGGACTTTGAGAAAACATTTTCAACTGTGAAAAATATGAATATTACAAATATCTTTGTAATTATTAAATGTCAGGATTCTAAAGTTCAGAAACATTATATAAATTTTGAATAGTTAGCACACAGACTAATAATAAATGCAAGCAAAAAAAGCACAGAAATAATTAAATGAACAAAAATCTTTCTCTAGAGAGTTGATTGATGTTTTTAGTATAATTCATTTAATAGTTTTATATGCATATATTGATCTATCTCAATCTAAGTTATTTTTTATTTACATGGAAAGAACAAAAACATTGAGAAACAGTATAATACAAGCAAAATAATTGTTATTAACATTTTATAAACATTCCCAAGCTAGGTAAAATGCAATAGGAAAACATTCTCTGTCTAAGCATGTATATGTGCCAGCATGTACATGTATACCAGAGGCAGTTATTGCAACGTAGCTGAGTCACATACTTGATATTGGCTATTACTTAGATTCTGAGAGATTGACTGGGAGATTACATAATTAGTGAAAGAGTATAGGTTTCAAGCCCACTGTGGTGGCTCAAGCCATTAATCCCAGCACTTTGTGAGGCAAGGTGGGAGGATCACCCCATGTCTCTATAAAAAATAAGAAACTAAGCCAGTTGTGGTGGTATGCACCTACAGTCACAGCTACTACTAAGAAGGTTGAGGCAGGAAAATCACTTGAGCCCAAGAGTTTGGAGCTGCAGTGAGCTATGATTGCACCACTGCACTCTAGCCTAGGTCACAGAGTGAGGCCTTATCTCAAAAAAAGTATATAAATACATAAAAGTTACATTTCTTAGACCCAAAAAACCTGGGGTTAAATCTTAGCTCTACCATTTACTGTGTGACTTTGGGTTTTCCCTCTCAACCATTTCAACTATAAAGTGAAGTAAATAATAACTACTTTGCAGAATTGTAAGGATTTTAATTGCTGAATCCTATGGTATGGGTACTATTAAAAGATTACAAATTCCAGGTCCAGACCACAGTGTGCTTATTAATATTGAAAATGCTTTTGCTTGTCTTGCCTTCTCATCCTCCCACACTCACCAATCTTTGTAATCCCTTGGAAAGCACCAGAGCCCCCACAAGACATGTCATCTTTTGTAAGAATTGTCAAGCAATGTCTCTTCTCTTCAAAAATATTTGAAAAAATTCTGGAAAGCAGAAGCTATCAAATATAAATATTTACAAAAAAAAATCAACATTTCCTGATTATTTATGTTATTGTAGTAAATGAGGTGATTTAATTCTAGAATGTAGACACATAAACAGTAGAGTTCCCACTCTTATGAACTAGCAGGCCTATATTATCAATTGTACTTGCTTAGTTCAATAGCATAGCTGAGATGAACATAAATCAGAGTAAAATCATTCGAATGAAAGCAAAATCTAGGTAAATGTACATTTCAAAACCCATTCTGAATTACTGAATTGTCCTCACTCATGAAAGTTTAATATTTTTAAAGTACTGTAATACCATCAGATTTCATGAGGGGAAGGGGTCAACAGCAAGTAATGAAAAGAAAAGCACCATTCTGGTCCACACAAGATTCAATACACACTACTAGGCCTCGGTTATTCAAGGACAGGTAAGACAAAATTCCACTTTTCAAACTGTCATTTAAAAAATTAATTTAGTTTCCCCTTTCAGTAATTGTTGAATATGGTCTTATAGAACGAACACAGACGCAGATAAATAATTAAATTCCAGACTTTTTTTTTTTTTTCTAAAGCAGGAAGGGTATGAAGAGTTAATAGAGTAAGCAGATTCTTGTTGTAGTCTGCATGTTGAGGAAGGGAGTTATGTGTAGTGAATTTCCAATTTTTGCTGTTTTTTAACTTGGGGGTAGGCAGAGTTTTCATGGTACAAGGTAGCAATAACACTGGAAAAAACAAACAAACAAACAAACAAAAAAATCAACACAGACTTTTTAGCCTGGAGAATCAGAAAGTTGTGTATAGCCGCTGAGGAAAGAGGATGAAATCCCAGAAGAAAATGAGATAAATTATCACCAAATACCACCTACCCAAAACTCGGATGATCTATCAGCCACATATGTATTTCACAGGCTTCAGTCACCTCTGCTAAAGACTAGAACACTGAATGGAGATTGAAGCTGGCACCCAAGAAAGTGAGTTTCCATTTTGAGACCAGCAAAGTTAATCATCTGTTAAATCAATCAAGCAACACTCTCTGGGGAAACTAATGCAATGCAGGATCACACAACTCCATATTCATAAGGTCCAGGACACCATCCTGAATTTTGAGACATGTTAAAAACATGTTAAAAACAAAAATATGGAACTCATTCTCAAAAAAAGTAAAAATAATCAATTAAGAATAAATTTGAGATGATCCAGTTGTTGGGATTAGCAGATATTATTTTAAAGCAACTAAAACTCTTAAATTCAATAAGGTAAAAGAAAACATGCTCATAATAATTGCAACAATAGAGACTAAAATTAGAGAAATAGAAATTATAAGAATGAACTAAATAAGAATGTAAGAATGACAGTAACAGAAAAAAACCTTGTAAATTAAACTAAATTGACAAAGAAAAAGGTAAGTAAACATGAATATAGATCAATCAAAATTATCTAATTTGAAAAAAAAAAGAAAAAGATTGAAGAAACAGGGAACTGTTAGGTAATATCAAGTGCTATCATGACATAGACAATTGAAGTTCCAGAAGAGAGAAGAAAGATAATCGTGTAAGAAAAGATTTGAAGAAATAATAGCAGAAAATTTGCTCAAATGCTTACATTTACAAATTAAAGATATGCAGGATTTTTCAAGCAGAATGACACAAAGGTCATTCCTAATCATAGTCAAATTTTCAAGAGCTAAAGATTAAGGCCAATTTTGAAAGCAGCAGGAAGAATATGCCACATAGAAGTAAACAGTAATTCAATTTGTCTGGCACCTCGTCAGAAATTTTAGAGACCAAAAATGAGTTGAATAACATCATTAAGTCAAGAAAAAAAAAATTGAAAACTTTCAACCCGATAGTCTCCATTCATGAAAATATCATTTAGGATTAAAGGCTAGTAGGACTCACTGGTTTCACCTAGAATGTGAGAAGTTGAAAAGAGTATTGCTCACAAATAAACAATAAGAAAAGTCTGAGTAATTAGCAAAACCACAATATTCTTGAATCCATAAGTGAGTTTATGTCCCAGAGCAATGAAGTAACCCAGAATCTAAAAAGAGACATGTGCCTCCAAGAAAGGATGGAATGTGAACACTGGCTTCCTTGAGACAGATACCAAATGCCATGTAAGCTAAAAAGAAGAATTCCATTTATATTTTCAGTGAATTGCTAAAGGCTGAGTGTAGGCTAGCATGACAGTAGGAGAAAGGCTATGTTTTGGCTTATAATCAGATTTTGATAGGGAATTATTCGGTGAATTGTTGTGGGGAAATATCCTAGTATATTAGAAAATTTGAATGTGTGTGATGGTATATTTATTTTGAGCTTATTGGTCATAAGAGTTAGGTCTAAGGCCATTAGGAAGCCAAGAGCGGTTCCGCACAGGGCCATAACCTCTGGAAACCACAAAAAGAGGAGGAATTCATAAACATTGACAGAATGACTCCAGGATCTCAGTGTGTGCTGTCAAAGAAGACTCAGGGCAAGATAAGAGACCCAAGAAACCACCTGAGAAGCAGAAGCTGCTGTGGGAAAGGTATGAACTCCCATCCGTATCCATCTTCCCTACATACCTTATGGAAGAAAACCTTAAATTCCTGGGGGTGAGCCCAATATCCTGTCACTCTCTAGATATAGGTGAGGATCCCATGCATCAAAGGAAAAGAGTTAAAAACACAGCTGTACCTGGGAAAGGATCAGGAGAATATCCTGAGTACAGACCATCAAAGAAACTCTTCCACTAGGGTGGCAATAGGATTTCTGAGAAAGTCCCACCTTTGAGATTCAGATACACAGTATCTTCCTAAAGCTGTAGCTTAACAGAAATATGAAGGATGTTCCCACTACCAGGGTATCAAATGTTGCTTAAGAAGGGCCAACCTTCTATCAGTGGTGGAGGGGTACAATCAAGAAGGGGGACCTTCTCTGAGGCTCAGTTGCAAAGGAGAAATCATTAAGAAACAAGTGGAGAAAAAGACTGTGGCAAGCCAGTCTCATGCTAAGCACAAGGCAATGCTATAGTTACTTGAAGCCTGGGATACGCTGAGGATAACAAGAATAAAATCAAAGCCAAAACTTAGTTTAATTATCAGAATAGATTGGCTCAACTGCTGTATAAAAGCCATGCAAAAGAGGAGGCATCACTATTTCTAGGCACAAATGTTATTTACATCCATCCCTACTGCTCTACACAATATATCCAGTTTTAACCAAAAAGATAGAGACATGTATTAAAGGGAGAAGAAAATAAACCAACAATAAACCCTGCCAAGAGACACAGCATTTGATAGAACCAGATTAGAAATAACAGATGTACACATAATCAGAGAAATGATTTAAAATTACAATGATTAATAGGTTAAAGGCTATAGTATAAATGGTGAACACTTGCATTAAAACTACAGATGGAAACTATAGGAGAGAAACAAATAGAATTGTTTGGGAGAAGGAGGCAGAGGAAGATAAGGAGAAAGAGAAGAAAACAGACGAGGAGGAGGAAGAGAGGAGGAGACAAAGGAGGAAGAAGAAGGTGAAAAGGCGTAGGAGGACAACAGAACATAATAGAGCTGTGGTTATTATCAAACAATCTAAGAGAGAAGTAATTAAAATATCAGAAGAAGAAAGAGAGAAAAATGGGGTTGAAGAATATTTCAATGATTAATTTAGAATTCTCCAAAATTAATGAAATACATCAAACCACAGAGATAAGGATCTTAGAGAACACCAAACAGAATAAACACCAACCAGTCAAATAAACAGACATACAAACAAAATCTAGATGCACCATAGTCAAACTGTTTAAAGAGTGATGAGGAGAAGCATCTCTAGAATAGATACATATTTCACTAGAGTAGTAAAGAAAATAGCGGATTTGTCAGCTGAAACCCACAAGCCAGAAACAGTGGCGTGACAGGGGTAACGTGCTGAAACAAAACAAAACAAAACAAAACAAAACACAAAGCTCTCAACCCAATATACTTTACTGAGTGAAACTATATTTTAAAAAGGGAAAGATGAATATATGTTTTAAGTTTTATGGATATATAATATCTTTACACATTTATGGGTATATGTGATATTTGGATACAAATATACAATGAATAATGACCAAATCAGGGTAACTGGAGTATCCTCCATCTCAAAGATTTATCACTTCTTTGTTTTGGGAGCATTCCAAGTCCTCTTCTCTAGTTATTTTGAAACATACAATAAATTACAGTTTACTATAGTTCCTCCACTGTGCTATCAAACATGAGATCTTATTACTTTTTATTTGTGTTTTTGTATGCATTAACCAACATACATCACATAATGAGTTCAGTAAGAAGATGTAGTAACCCTAAATGTATAATGTATCTTAAAAGAGTCTTCAGAACACCTGAGAGAAAAATCTAATAGAACTGAACCAGAAACAGACATTTATATCTGAAAACATCAACGCCTGTTCTAAAAGTAATCACTAATCAAGTAGATAGAAAAACATTAAGGGTATAGATCTGAAAATCATTGTCAACAAACTTGGATAATTTCTATTGGCGGAATAGTCCAACAAATAATAACAGGATACATGCTCCTTTTAGGTGCAGATGGAACATACGGTGGGCCATAAAATAGACCTCAACAAATTTAAAGAACTAAAATCATTCAAAGTCTGATACCAAAACTAACCAGAATTACAGTAGAAATCAATAACATAAGAAATATGAAAAAATAAGTAGCATTTACAAAGAAAATGCAAACGTAAGAATAAACAAAAATTAACTGCAAATATATTATTTTTAATTCAATAAGGGTACATAATTTATTGCCAGACTCCTAGCACACATTAATAAATTGTAAACAGGTTTAAAGATTCAAGTGCAAAAAAATATACATTAGGAGAATATACACGTCAGTATTTTTGTAAGAAAGACTTTCTTAATGAACATGAACTAAGAGATATTCTAAAGTCAAAATAGAAAGGATGTAGTGAGAAAATATTTGCAACACAATGAAGTGTTAAAAGGTTAAAATAGGGCCCGGCGCGGTGGCTCAAGCCTGTAATCCCAGCACTTTGGGAGGCCGAGACGGGCGGATCACGAGGTCAGGAGATCGAGACCATT
>NW_012118487.1:20972450-20978424 GCF_000951035.1 Colobus angolensis palliatus | reverse complement strand
GTCTCTACTAAAAAAAATACAAAAAAACTAGCTGGGCGAGGTGGCGGGCGCCTGTAGTCCCAGCTGCTCGGGAGGCTGAGGCAGGAGAATGGAGTAAACCCCGGAGGCGGAGCTTGCAGTGAGCTGAGATCCAACCACTGCACTCCAGCCTGGGCGACGAGCAAGAGTCCGTCTCAAAAAAAAAAAAAGATTAAAATAAAGTTATAATAAGTGAGCCGGCACATACTGTGCATAGTATGATCTTCTATTTGTTTTAAATAGGTCTGTTTATGTAAATAAATATCTTTGTATGAAAATGAAGTACATTTGGTGGGGCATGGTGGCTCCCTTCTGTAATCCCAGAACTTTGAGAGGCTGATGTGAGTGCATAACTTGAGGTCAGGACTTCAAGACCAGACTGGCCAACATGGCAAAACGCTGTCTCTACTAAAAACACAAAATTTAGCCAGGCATGATGGAACATGCCTGTAATCCCAGCTACTCGGGAGGCTGAGGCAGGAGAATAGCTTGAACCTAGGAGATGGTGGTTGCAGTGAGCTGAGATCGTGCCACTGCATTTCAGCATGGGCAACAGAACAAGACTCTGTCTCAAAAAAAAGCAGTATTGGAAAATCATATAAATCAGGCTGCTAACAGTTTTCTACCTCATGAAAAAGGCAATGAATGGAGTTGGTGAAAAGATACTCTCTTAATTATCTCTCCACGTTTTATTTTTTAAAATAAGCATGCATTACTTATGCAATCAAAATGCAAAATATAAAAATAAAGAAAATGGAAAATATACAATGTTATATGGATTCTTCCTTGCTGTGATATGTTGAAAATGAGTTAACACTCATTAATGTCTCAAAGGAATCATCATAAAATTAATGGCTTTTTTATTGGCTAGCATATGGTTCAAGGACTGCAGTGGTATATAGAGTCATTTGTTTTCACATTAAACAACCCCAAATAATGTTTTTTAGTTATTTTACTTGTTTTTATGTATACTTTTTCTGTTGGTTTTAACTATCGCTTCTTGATGCTTTCAAGACACCTATTTTGCAAACATTCAAGGATTTATGTATTACTCAACTGGCATTGGAGTAAAGTTTAACAGGAATAATGTTTACAATTGACTATAATTGACTAAATATATGTGGTAACATAAAATTTTGTGTTTTATTTTATTTTTCTGTAGATGTCTTTTCTTAACCTCTTCATTGTCTTTTTTTGCAAGGGGTGTTGTTTCATTTTAAATAGGTTCTGATAGTTCAGATGACTGGTGAAAATTGCTTGAACACTCTACATGGCTTTATTTTGAAATTAAATATTTACATTATTGAAAACAGAATGTAATAAAGTTGACAACATTTCATTCACCCAGTGAGAAATGTTAAAAAATAGCCAATGCTGATAGCAATTTGCCATTGTTTGGAATAATACAGTTCCTAAAGAATAAGGGATAACCAAAAGTTTGGTTCCTAGTAGATCCAATGCAGTAATTTCTCAGGACATGATAATGTAACAAAATAATTTCACTGCAGTACATCAATCACTTAGTACTTTTATTTTATAACAATACTTTTAAGCTGCATGGGATTACATTAATTTAGCTATATATGAAATATATAACTTCAGCAAAATTAAAATTTACAAATCTTAATGTAATACTTTAGTAATACTTAAGTATATAATTAAATTTTATCATAGGGAGTTAGAATCTACAGAATAAAAGAGAAGAAAGTGCCAGATGTCTCAATAATTAGAACCAAAATAAGCAATGATCTGGATCTCTCATTTTATTACTTGAAATAAGAAAATTTATCTAATTTTCTCAAATATTTTGTTTTCAAAAGATGAAGTCTCCTGCTATACCTACAAGACTCCTAATTGCATTAAAACGTGGCATTGTTTTAAACCATCTGATTACAAATTCAATCTTTCTCTTAATGTGAAGACATCATGACATAAAGTGAGCAATATCTGGGTAAGAAATTAGAATGTATGCATTTACCCTGGAGGTTTAAATAATTCTATCATTTTCTATGACCGAGGAGAACATTTGGCATGTAGGAAAGCAGAAATAAGACATTATCTTAATCTGAGTCAGACTCTGCTAATCTGGGGATTTTTCATATGATGCCAATGTCCTGATGCTCTCCAAATTGTTAAAGGGGAAATTAGTACAATGTCAGTTTCACGAACTATATATTCTCGATTGCAGCCATTTTTTAAAAGCCTGGGTATAGTATTTCTGCTATGCAATTTTTGGAGATTTAAATAATAAAACAAAATTGAAGTATATTGATAATAATGGACACAACATATTCTTATTGAAAAAAGCATCACCAAGCATTTTCATGCTAATAATAATAGGATGAGAGGCTAAATAGCTCCTTTTCCTTCAACTTATTATCATAAAACACATTTTAAGACTTTTACCATCTTAGTTACTTTTCTATGATCATTCTTTCGTTTTTCAGTGATAGTTCTAAAATAAATCCAAACAAAATAAATTCAAGAAGCCTGAGTTTATAAAATAAAAATTAGGTGTCAGTTGTTAAAAAATAATGACAGACTGTATAAACTTCATTTTTTTAAAGCTATGACATTTTTGACGATTTTATCAACTCAAATCATTTAGCTATGAAATATTTACACTGTCCAAGATTCAAGTAAAATATAATTCTTGAGTAATGACTGTGGAATTCTGTATGCAAATGCTGTAATACAATTTGGTTGATTAAAATTTCAGGTTACTATCATAATGGGTTTAAGAGTTAAGTATAATTACTAAAATAGCTACTAAAAAAGACTACATTTCATTATACTTTAAATGTTAACTAATGCAAAATATATAGCAATGTTGATTTGATAGTATGTGAGGCTAGAAAATCCCCCTTTCTTTATAAAACTATATTCCACTTTCAAGGTTCATTGACTTTTGAAAAAGCAAAATATCTTTCCATTTAAATTTCATTAAGCTTTTACCCTATTAATCCAATTCTACTATCATCAGAATCTTGCCCTTTTGGTACCTATGTTATGTAGCAAATATAAGCAAGCAGCTACAGGCTAATTTATCACTCTTCTGAAGTCAGGGCATTGTTTAGGTAAGAATTTGTGATTCGACTTCTTAGTTTATTCATTAAACAAATTGTTATTGAATCCCTGCCATATGCTAAGGCCTTTTATAGTGCCTGCAGGTTCTACAGTGGAAAACTATTGACCTTAGAGTGCTTATATTTTATTTGGAAGAGAGAAAAAATAAGCTAGTAAACATTTGTATATCAGGTAGCAATATTTGCTAGAAAGAATAATAAAGCAGTGTAAAGAGGAAGTGAATGCTCTGGGGTGCCGTTGCTATTTTAGATGGGGTGGAAGGGAAGGCACCTAGTGAGGAATGTTTGGACAACAAGCTGGATGAAGAGAGGGAGCGAGCCATACAGATACCTGGGGGAAGAGTGTTCCAGGACAAGTAAAAAGCAAATGTGAAGGATGTGCCTTTACTATGAGGAATTACACTAATCAAACATTCTATAATACTTTCTGGAAGTCACAGAGAAGTCAGCAGGCAATGATTAGTCCTAAGAGTAATCTGTACTCACAGTTTTTAGCAATCTGGCTTATGATTAGGAAACAAATGAAGTTAGAGAGCATGCTACCCATTCTGCACTCAGCCTACGGATCATTAGCTACCATGCAGTTAGGATATAAATACTAAGAATGAGATTATTATCCTGGATCATGAGATTAGGATAAACGAGAAAAATATCATGGCTTAATTTGTATCCTTACCCATTATAACACAACTGGGAAATTAAACATAAATAAAAGGTATGTGTTACTCAGTGAAAGAAAATAGGTTAAAGCCTAAAGACTAACTTAAATATAACAAGTAGTCAATTCTTAGATGACTTATATCAGGTTTACCTCTAAAAATTATTGTTTTGTAGTTCCAAAACTGGTAATTTCATGAGGTTCAACTTAATATTTGCATTCATGCTCAACAATGTTTGGCAAAGCATTGGTCCTTGTTTTGGCCACTATTTCCAGCCAAATTGACAAAGCAGACACATGCTAGCATCCTTTCTGCTCTCTTCTTCTGTGTGCCAGGCAGCTCAGCATCAACTCAGATGAACCTCTTGAAGTCATTCATTAACTTTCCAACTGTATATTAGTCTCTCAAGTTAGACCAAACAGATGTAAATATTAAGAATTACTTTTTTTAGGAAACTATATATTCTATTCACACATATTCTAATGTTATAGAAAACAAGCTCTGTGGTATTTCTAGAGAGTAAAAAGTGACCATTTTAATGAACATTACATTAATAATTTAAATGTAATTGGAGTTACAGGTTCATCAAAAGACAAAGATCTATCTCAAAGGTAATATTCTACACATTAAACAAAAGATATCAGCATTTAAGCATTCTTCTTTGCACAACCAGAAAAAGGTGTGATTTGGCCCTCTTGCATGTTTGCCCTGAATATCACTATTCTGACACTAAACACAAACAAGCACAAAATACTTTGTAAGTAATCACTAATAAAAATAGAGATGGCTATTAGGAGAAACAGGTGATTGGGTTAATTTTTTAATTTTAATTACTATTCAAGAATACATAGTTCTATTAACTGAGCATCAATAATAAATAATTTTAAAATTAAGTAAATAATAAAATAAACAACTGTTAATAAAAAACACAAACAAGCGTTTTTATACATTATTATGCAGGCCCATTGTCATGTTTTCTATATTAAAATGGAATGGTTAGGCATAGGGTTACTAAGAATAACTCTCATGTTTTAAAAATTTAATTCACATAATTTTAAAAAGACTGGCAAAAATGACTGGTTTAATGTTATTTAATAAAACGTAGCTATGATTCTAGTGTATCATATATCAAATGTAAAACACAGCTTACATTTTTATTCTATTTGGATATATTTTTCCTAAACTTATATAGGTATACTGATGCAATTAGTTAGCATTACATCTAAGTGTTTGAGATTATAAAAAACATAAATTTGGCCAGGAGCTGTGGCTCATACCTGTAATCCCAGCACTTTGGGAGGCTGAGGCGGGCGGATCACCTGAGGTCAGGAGTTTGAGACCAGCCTGGCCAACATGGTGAAACCCCATCTCTACCAAAAATACAAAAATTAGCTGGTGTAGTGGAACACACCTGTAATCCCAGCTACTTGGGAAGCTGAGGCAGGATAATTGCTTGAATCCAGGAGGCGGAGGTTGCAGTGAGCTGAGATGGCACCACTGCAGTCCAGCCTAGACAACAGAGTGAGACTCCATCTCAAAAAAAAAAAAAAAGAAAGAAAAAGAAACCACGAATTTGTTTTTAACCAAATTAAATCACATAGATGACAAGCTTTATTTCAACAGTAATTATGTTTTTTAATAAGCCAACTTAAAAACTCTCCAAGAATTTTTGGTAGTTTAAAATGTTATATGTATATTAGATTAAATTAGTTAATAGGTATTCCTTAATCAATATCTAACCTAATATCTGGATCATTTTTAAAAAGATAAAACACAAAAGCATGCTTTGTAATTTATATACTTTTTAATTCTTATTTTTATAGTTTAGAGAAGCTGTATATACTTGGCTCTGTTAATAAACATGTTATTCTTGCCACATTAAAATGATATTCTATAAAGAAGTGTATGGATATTAAAAAAGTATAAAATTTATATTCATAATATCTACTTATTTACTACAAAATGCTGACAGACCTTACAATTATCCACCTCATAGTTATAGCTATACAGTGAAAATTTAATTAAAAATTATAAACGATTTTCTTAGGAAAAATCATGACATAAGGTAACTTTGTCAACAAGATATACAAGACATTATTTTTTAAAAAATATAGTGCTATCTTAATAGAAAATGACTAATCTTCCTAAAAATGTGAAAAATGTGTTAACAAATGAATAAAATGTAAAAAGCATAAAAGATTCATGAAAAAC
>NW_012118487.1:20966948-20970770 GCF_000951035.1 Colobus angolensis palliatus | reverse complement strand
GCATCAGTCTGAACTCAAGCTTAGCTTAAAGGAGAAATTTTAGAGCAAGCAATAAAAATGTTCAACTGTGAATATTGGGAGTGGATATGAATTTTAAAAACAGTTGTGAACATGAATTTTTAAAAAATCAATATGTAAAGGTGTGGAAGAAACCTTCTCCCCACTCCAGTGGGGAGGCAATAAATACAGAAGCAAATACACTGAATCATTATTTCTATTAGGCAAGTTCGAGCTAAAAGGCATCAAAATATTTACATTTGCCAAAAAATTAACCAATAAATCCAGAGATAAGTTTCAGGAATTCTCCTACAGGAAATGAAAAATACTACAATTTCTTCATGAAATTCATAAAAGGAAATATATGGATAGTCATTACACATTCAAAGACAATTACTAATCTAAAAGTAATGGCTTAATTGTACTTCTGCATTAAATTATTTCACTATGTAAATTAGATTCATAACTACAATTGGTTGAAATTGTACAAAATTTCTTAATGTGAAAAAAAAAACAAAGCATTTTAGGAATCTAAATAGGATTGTGTTATCCTACTACATCATTTGAGAATGGATGGGTCACATCACGACAGGTGATGAATGTTACACATCTGGCTCTTCTTTGCCAGCCAAGAGATGTGGCTTGTAATTGCTACTCCTTCCCCTTTTCTTGTGTTTTGGAGCACGTGCTTCAATCTTTGAAAGATTCAGCCTGTGTTTCGATATCCTTTTATATGCATTAAATAAAAAATGAATTTTTATACAAATAAAAATAATATAAAATGAAAAGTTTATAAAATTATTCATAACAAATACCCTATTTCAATTTGTATTTCTTATTTCCAAGGAATTAAAAATACTTTTAGAGAATTATACTAATAATTTAAAAACCTTGTAAGAGGTATATGCTCTTTTATTCCTTCTGCATTTTACTTATTTAATTTGCAGATATCCTCTCTTGTCTACTGATCCATTTCACACAGGGTCAAAATAGAGACATCAGCAAAGCAATCTTGGAAATGCTACCATATGAGGGAGTTCTGTTGTGTTCTTTTAAAATCTAAGCACTCCAAATTTTTTACCTTTATTTTCTGTGTTGTTCTATTCTCTACCACCTTCATAAAACACTGAAGAATATTCTCATTCTTTCTGCTCTACTGAAAGCTAAACACCCTCTGAGGAGACATTCCCTTTTCCTCCAATCAGAGTTGTCCCAAATGCCTTAATTCCCTGCAAAATAATACAGGTGTGCTTGGAAGTAATCATGTTCTGATTTTTATTCAGTGTATATGCAGTGAATAAATACTGAAATATGTGTTTTGTTCTCTGTGGTTCATTGGAAATAAAACTTCATATCAGATACAGTAGCAATTATCAAATTTAGAAATCTTACTGCTTCTCTCAGTCCTCAGCAATGTTTTTGTCTTCTTGTTTTGACTTCCACTTTCATGAAGGGCCTTGAACCAGTCCCGCAATCTGTTTGCCACTTCCCTGAACTCCAGGTCACTGCATGCTAAAAACAGAGAAACAACACAAGTCTTGAATAATATCTTAGTATAACATTAGTGCTTTTTCTCTCATTATTCCCATAAATTGAAAGGTAACGATGACTAAAAGAAAAAGGTGTGACTCTGTTTCAGCTTTTTCAAAGTTAAATACATGCTTTAAAATAAGATGTAATATGACAAAAACATTTTATTTAATAAAGAAGTATTATTAGTGGAATTCTGTTTGCACTCTTCATTAGAATATGACACTTGGAGGATTTGTATTGACAACACCACAAAAGTTGAGCCATAATATTTATGTCATAAAAACTTTTTTATGCTGGGATGATAGGTTATCAGAGAAAATACAGGGTTGAAAATCCAAAATGATTATTACACATTTATTGTTGGCCATACCTATTGTAAGATGTCACAATTTATAATTCTTTATTCATATACTCAGTATATGTAGGAATGCACTATTATAAATATATATTGTTCCTATTTGATTTAATGGTATATATTTGTTAATCACAGAAAAGAAACAGCTATATAACTTGTGATTAGGAAAAAACTATAAAATATTTAAGAAAGTACTATAATGTTTCTATTGTAAAAAGACTGTACTGGAAAACCTTGACATTTGGAACTAAAATAACTTCCTCTTTGTTTTTTAAAGATATCATTATTAGCAGAATATATTATGTGCGTGTGACTAGCATTAAAATATAGTATTCAAATTTAGTAATTTACTGCAAAAGTACTTTGAAAATATATTTTAAAAGCCACTAATTTACATTGTTTAGAGGACATTGTTATTGCAGACCAATCCTCTGTGCATGCTGTAAATGTGCAATTTCCTCAACTAACAAGTAATTCATGCTAATACTCATTTGTCCATTTGGTTAAAACACTATGCAATTATAGTATGTTTTATTACATTTAATATATACCATATACACTATATGTATCATAAATAACATAATGTAATGTAATTGGATGTAATACCACCCCAGACCATTTCCTAGTTCTGAAGTAGGGGTATCCAATCTTTTGGTTTCTCTGGGCCACATTGGAAGAATTGTCTTAGGCAATAAATAAAATACACTAACAATAATGATAGCTGATGAGCTAAAAAAAAATTGCAAAAACATCTCATAATGTTTTAAGAAAGTTTACAAATTTGTGCTGGGTCGCCTTCAAAGCTGTCCTGGGCCACATGTGGCCTATGGGCCATGAGTTGGACACGCTCGCTCTAAAGGAAATCAGCTCCTAAATTAAAAGGAATCCCCCAGTACCTGGTATGGTGGGATGACCAAATTAGCCAATCATTGTGACATTTTAGAACACTGGAGACAAAATGATGATCTTATAAACTTCCACGGGGGAAGGTAACTAAAATTGTTACAAAAAAAGAATAAGGAATCAGAAATGCCTTCCAATATTTAAATAACATTGAAAGGCAGCATAGCAACATAAAAATTATTTCATATTTCTAAGAGAAATCAGGTGGGAAAGTAAGGTAAAGAAATTTTTTACATATACAAGGTCTGCAAAACTAAAAATCCATACAATCATACAATCTTTGCCCAGGATGCTGCTACAATATGTGATACACCAGAGAGAAAATCAGCAAGAGGATGTCTGAGTCACAGGAACTAATGGAAGAGAGAGATGAAGGACATTCTAGGAAGCTGGCGAAGGGTAATTACAGAGCATGTACTGTGTGCCCAGTCAGAGCAAGATGGCAGTGAGATTGAGATTTCTTGGCCAGGGACAGAGCAATGTACAGAATTCATTGCTATCCTTTCATCCAGAGAAAACAATAAGTTATGGTGAAAATCAAAGAAACTATCACTTTTACTGACAAGGTCCACCACGGCTGAGGTGACGAGGCAAAAAAATAGCGTACTCTTGATACGAATGCTCACACTCTAGCCTGGAGTCTCTGTTTAAGCCATCTTGACATGGGTCTTCCGCTCCCCTTAAAGGGATAGGCACAGGAAAACAAAAACCTACTTGAAAAAGAGGAATTCTACGTATTCATACATGCCTGTGTAAGTATCACATATCTCTAGAAGGATTTATATAAAGACATAACTCCCAAGGGAACTGGATTAATGGAAGAAAGTGCTGTGAGAGAATTTTATTTTTACCATTCATCTCTTTCTCTTTTTGAATTACGTACTATATAGCTGTATTAATATTCAAAAGTCAACAAAATTTTAAAATTAAAAAAAATTACAAATGTATCTAACCCTTGACCCAGTAATTCTTCCTCTCCTCTCCTCTCCTCTCCTCTCTTCTCCTCTCCTCTCCTCTCCTCTCCTCTCCTCTCC
>NW_012118487.1:20961233-20966452 GCF_000951035.1 Colobus angolensis palliatus | reverse complement strand
TTAGAACACCATCAGCTAGTGAATTCATGTTACCTTGTCCAAATCACAGGTATTTGGTAGCACATCTGGTACTCCTCATTCAAAACAATTTCTATTATTTCAAATTAATATCTTTTCCTACCAAAAAACAGTATACCAGTAATATATCTACACAGGAATACTGTATAGTCAAATTCCGGATTCTTAGTATTTATTCTTCAGAAAGGTTCATATATAATGAGAATTGATGGAGACATTTCAGGAACATTTCAGTAACTTCCATAAGCCCAGGACATCTTAGTTTTGAGTATTATTAAAAATAATACTTTATGTATAAAACTTTTGAAAACATTTTAAATAATTTTTCAATTTAATTTTCATTTGCCAACAATTAACTGATTTACTTTAAAATTAACAATAATTTATCTGAAACCATTGGCCAAAACAGAGATTCTTGCCAAATTAGAAAGTTTAAACCATACACTTCCTGAAATTAATTAAATTTGATAAATATAAAATTTAAAAATTAACAAAGTTGTTATATTTTATAACTATTAAATGAAGTATCTATTAATAGTTATTATTTTCATGTTGTAGTTGAGAGTCAACAAATATTTTTTTCAGGTCTCTAACTTTTACATAAGTTCTTACATTTTCATAGGCACAAAACTCTCTGCCTATTACAAAAATCTCTTAAAATGTCCCCTCAGTCCCTCAAATTGTATTAACTGAAGGTTTATGTTCCCTCAGATTCATATGTTAATCCAGTGTTATGGTAATTAGAAGGCAGGGACTCTGGGAGGTGATTAGGCCCTGAGGGCAAAGGCTTCATGATTGGGATTACTGCTCATTTAAAATGGAATCCAGTCAGATCCCTCTCCCCTTCCACCAGGTCAGAACATAGCAAGAGGAAGGCCATCTATGAACCAGGACCCGGGCTTTGATCAGACACTGAATTTGCTGGTGCTGCCCTGATCTTGCACTTCCAGTCTCCAGAATTGTGAGAAATAAATTTCTGTTGTTTATAAGCCTGTGGCATTCTGTTATTCTTAGTAGCCTAAATTGAGTAAGACGCACTATAACATACTTAAATGTAGTTATCAAGAACATGAATTTATTAAAGAACGAATATACTCATATTTGGCAATATGAGTTGTTAATTGTTTATGATTATGTTATACAATAAGGAAGCTCAGATGTAAATACAGAGGTCCAAGCAGAGGGGATGCTCTGGGAAGTTTCAAATCAGAGGCAGAGTCCACATTTTATCGTGCATTATCTTTCAGAAAATTTTGTAAGTTTTGTTCCAATATTGTATTTAACAAGCTATCTCCTATCTCTACTAGGCTTGATTCATAAAGTTTTTTAAAGCACTTCTAAGGTCACCATTCATTTTTGCTTAATGTTAGAAAATAATACTTTATGTCACAGATGATGAAATGAAGTAGTATAGGCATTTGTTATTTAAACAAATTTAGTAAATTTAGTTCACAAAATACCAGGCATAATTTATTATTTTTTCCCTTATGAAATTTGGTAAAGAGATTTTTCTAAGTCTGATCTATGAGGTAAAGAAATGAAACACATAATTCCTTACTCTTCATCAGTAAAAAATATTTGCTACCACCACCTTCCAACAATGTAATGTTTAAGAATTTTGACGGTCTTCCTGATGGGATTGGTTTGTATGTGAGTGTAGTACAGTTAAAATCTGGCAGAATACAATTATTCTAAAAGCAAAAAAGGCTTAAGTTGGTTCCAAGGTGATTATTTTCTTTCAAGATATGTCCATTACACAAAGAAAAGTCCAAAGAACATGTCTCTCAGTGTCAACTCCAATACTCCTATTACATAGGGCCACGATGTCCTAGAGACATGAAAATGACAACATAAGACAAAATGCTCTGATGGCACAATGTTTATTTCAGATTGAAGAGGAGTAAGGAGGATTTTTTTTTTTTTTTTTTGAGAGGGAGTCTTGCTCTTTTTCCCAGGCTGGAGTGCAGTGGTGCGATCTCTGCTCACTGCAAGCTCCGCCTCCGGGATTCACGCCATTCTCCTGGCTCAGCCTCCCAGGTAGCTGGGACTATAGGTGCCCACCACCACGCCCAGCTAATATTTTGTATTTTTATAGAGATGGGGTTTCACCATGTTAGCCAAGATGGTCTCGATCTCCTGACCTTGTGATCCGCCCACCTCGGCCTCCCAAAGTGCTGGGATTACAGGTGTGAGCCACTGCGCCCGGCCTAAGGAGGATTAAACTTGTTGGGCTCCACTCTTAATTATTCAAGTACAGATAATCATATATTCTTGAATTTGCTCTATTTTTAGACCTCACTGTGACAGAAGGCAATAAATATTTATAAACAATATATATTAATTATGTGTTAATTAATAATTATAATATAATATCAATATATTAAATATTATTAATTTAACATAATAAATTAATATTTATAATTTAAGTGGCACAGATTTCCACCTTTATTTCTAAATGGTGCTTTTTTAAAACAAATCTTTGATATTTGCTTTATTTGATCTTTTATATTCAATACACGTTCAGATAAACCTGGCTACAAATATGTAAATAAGAAGAAATTACATAATCTAGAATAACTCTTTTGGCTTTTTATATATTTTTGGTGACTTTTAGTTTATGATAGCCTTCCAAGAATCTCTATTTCCTTTTCCTAGGCTCTAATCTTCCATAATCATGGTTTCTTTCTTTCATTTGAAAGGTCATTTATGAGTCATCTAGTTGTTAGAAATTTTCTATGAATCATCTAGTTGTTAGAAATGTTAAATGTTACATTACATGAGTGATGGAAACATTTTACCGTTTTTTATAACAGTACTAAAAACTTATTTTTTTCTGACTACACAGTAAGAGATGACAATTTTGTAAATGTAGATTATAATGTATATTAACAATAATAAAAATAAACCAGTATATTTAACACTATAATCAATAAGTAGCTACTATAAAATATTTATTGTGTATCTCTGCTATGCATATTTTGCATAGCTTGAATAATGTTAGATAAACAATATTTACTCTTATGCCTTTTCATTGTTTTAAAATGATAATTTTTAGGTCATTAAAATATCTGAAAACAAAATACAGTCAAATGCTGCATAACAGTGTTTTGTGCAAAGGACATCATATACATTGTTGCTCCCACAAGATTACAATGGAGCTGAAACATTCCTATTATCTAATAATGTCATAGTATACCACATCACTCATGTTTGTAGTGATGTTGTTGTAACTAATCTACTGTGCTGCAGTGGTAAGAAAGTCCGATATATATAATTATGTACAGTATATAATACCTGATCATTATAATAAACAACTATGCTAGTGATTTATGTATTTATTATACTCTACTTTTTATCAGCACTTTAGAGTGTAATCCTACTTACTAAGCAAAAAGTTTCCATTAAGACAGTGTGCTGTGTTAAGCCCACAGAGGCCTCACACATCTCGTGTTTACTGCATCCCTTGACTGTGTAACCTCAATGGATTTACTCTCTTGTTTTGTTCATCATGGTCCCTAACAATGCAAAAGCCACTGCTGATGCTGCCAGTAAGAGGCCCCTTAGAGTGACTGTCATGGAGACTAAATGAAAAGTGATTAAGAACTATGAAGGTGGAAAACCAGTGGTGGTTATTGCTCTTCAGGCAGGCATATTCCATTCCACCATAGCTATGATCAACAACAAGAACAAAATGACAGAATCTATTAGAGAATCTGCTTCTTGGAGACAACAAGACTAACAAAAATTCAAGAATGGCCTATATCAGATATAGAGAAACTTCTGATGAACTGGATTAAAGAGCAGACACAGAAACATATCCCTCTCGGCACCATGATAATTATAACCAAAGCAAAATCTGTTTGCAATATGGTAAGAAAAGACAGTACCCAACTACAATGTGAAATTTACTGTTAACTCTGGGAGGTTTAAACAATTCACGAATAGTTATTCATTATATAATGTAAAAGTGAGTGGTGAGTATGTAAGTGCTGATGTGACAGCAGCTGAGGAATATTTGGAACTCCCAAAAATCAGATTGTGTGATTCCACAATAAGATAAGCTGATTGTGCAGAAAAAATACTTGTGAGAGCAAATCTTCAATATGGATGAAAACTCCCTATTCTGGGAACAAATGCCTGAAAGAACTTTCATCCCTACAAACACCAACTTAATGCCAAGATTTTTTAAGGATGGGATAAGAGTCTTGTTTGGGGGCAATGTTACAGGCTACAAATTGAAACCCTTTGTGATCTGGCACAGTGAGAATGCCAGGACTTTCAAGCCTATTAGCAATAAACACACATTCCCTGTGTACTACAGGAGCAATAGTCTGTGGATGACCCAGCTCCTCTTCCAAGATGCCCGTCTGAGTTGCTACACGAGCAAAATGGGGAAGTACTGTTTGAAGAATAGCATGCCTGTCAAGATTTGGTTTATTGTTGATAATGCTCCTGTACAGTCTCCTTTTATTGGTGACCTTCATGCCAATATTAAAGTGAGGGTTTTTTCTTCCTAACATCACCTTTTTCATCCAGCCAATTGATCAAGGAGTAATGGCAGCTTTGAAGTCCGACTACCTGAGGACATTTGCCCAGGCTGTTGTTACAAATGAGGAAGACATTCGGAAGACACTGATGCTACTCTGGAAGGATCATGCCATCCTTGACTCTATCCTGGACCTTGCTTGGGCATAGGGTGATGTTTCCAAGGAGTATATAAATGGCATCAGGAAGAAGATACTTAAAAGGTTCATCCATGATTTTAAACAATTTTCCAAGAATAGAAGGTTGTAAAAACCAACAAGCCTGTAGCTGAGATGGCAAACAATTTTAATCTGCGTGTAGATGAGGATGACATTGAGGAACTCCTAGAAGTCATTCCTGAGAAATTGACTAATGGGGACTTGTTGGAACTGAAGCAGAAACACAGAGGTAAAGAGGCAAAATAAAAGCAAACTGAGAAGAAAAAGAAGAGGAACCCCCGACAAGAAAGTTCACAGTGAAAGATTTAGCAGAAGGCTTTGCAGACCTCAACAGGTTCCTTAAAAAGTATGAAAACAGCCAGGCGCGGTGGCTCACGCCTATAATCCCAGCACTTTGGGAGGCTGAGGTGGGCGGATCATGAGGTCAGGAGATTGAGACCATCCTGGCTAACACGGTGAAACCCTGTCTCTACTAAAAATACAAAAAAATTAGCTGAG
>NW_012118487.1:20924899-20960198 GCF_000951035.1 Colobus angolensis palliatus | reverse complement strand
TTACCATTGTGTTACAATTGCCTACAGCATTTAATACATTGCCACGATGTACAGATTTGTAGCCTGAGAACAACAGGCTATACCATGTAACCTAGATTTATAGTAAGCTACATCATGTAGATTGGTTTAACTATGCTCTGTGATGTTCCCATAACAACAAATGATAAAATATATTATTGATCACATTCATCAACTCAAACATTGGGGTATTAGCTTCTTTTAGAACACCATCAGCTAGTGAATTCATGTTACCTTGTCCAAATCACAGGTATTTGGTAGCACATCTGGTACTCCTCATTCAAAACAATTTCTATGATTTCAAATTAACATTTTCCCTACCAAAAAGGGGGAATATATTCCTGTCATCAAACAACACATGACTGTATCTGATAGATACAAAAGTTCCATTATATGAATATATCATAACGTGTTAAAAATTCCACAATAAATATTGTGTCAAGAATATGGTTCCTCATTTATGGGCTTATTAAAAAGATCTAGGATTAACTTTTATTCAACAAATTATTACTGTATCTTATTACTGGGTTTTCTTTGAAAAACCTTAAAAATTCAGTTACTGGATCAAATAATATAAATATTTAAAGGCTCTCAGTACATATAGACAACTTGTTTCTGTAATATACAAACTTTAAATTCCAGAAAATCTTTCAAATATATTTAAAATATGCATTGTTTTATTTATACTTTATTTATTTATAACTGAATTGTTGAGAAATGAAGTAGTATAGGTATGAAGCAATTGAAACAACTCAATGAAGGTTAGAAAAAGTTCTCCAGTATAAAGCAGTGTCAATGGCAGGAATTACATATTAATCTAGGACAATCTCACGAAAAATAAATGTAGAATGTGTAGTCTACAGAATAGCAGACACTGAACAATGAAAGAAAGCCAGAAACAGAGAGATTCCTGAATTCCCCCCAGGAATATGTTCATGAAGCTTTAAAGTAAATGTCAGCTTCTACATTCTGTTCAATTGTGAGATATGTTTTCAACACAGAGCCAAGTCAGAAAGTTTTTCCCAAGGCAAAATTAAAAAATATATTAATCACTGCCTTGAGATAGGCAATACATGTACAAAACACCAAGAACACATGCATTAGAGAAAAAATAAATTAGAGAATATGCCAACATTTTCTGGCTAATAAGTAAATGATGCTGAACATTTGCAGGTATATTTGAGTTTTTGTCTGTAAAAATCAATGAATGAAGATTTTGTGAGAAAATAAACAAGCAGAGGCTCAAGACATTAGGAAAAGATTGAAGGGACAAGAACAGTATGAATGACGGGAAAAGGACCAGCATGTCTTTGGCCTGATGAACAGCAATTCTTTTGATCAGCTGTAATAACAGCCGTTTTGGCTGAGTGGCTTATAAACAGAAATATGTTTCTCCCAGTTCAGATGCTGTGCCAAGGTGCTGGCAGATTTAGCAGGTTCAGTGTCTGGTGAGGGCCCCCTTCCTAGACGGCACTTTTTTATTGTTATGTTTTCACATGGCAGAAGGGCTAACAAGCTCCCTTGGGCCTCCTTTATAAGGGCACTAATCAAATTCACATGGGCTCAGCCTTTACGATGTAATCACCTCCCACAGGTCCCACCTCCTGGTACCATCGGCTTGGGGATTAAGATTTGAATGCAAGAATTTGAAGGGGACACAAATGTTCAGCCCTAGCGCTGTTCTAGAAGCTTATCCTGGTAAATGAAGAGGAACTGAAAATCCAAAGCAGGATATGTGTGTGTATACAACTTACAACTAATTGCCTGATTTTAGAGTAAATTGCACATAAGCTTCATTCCAGGGCAGATCTGAGCAATTCTAAATGTTCTTTCTTAAAAACTCAGTTTAAAAATTCCCGCAGGAATTGTCATAGAGGGACAGATTTGGAGTAGAGTCTGCAGTAGTGGTGTTTCTGTTGCACAAAAGTGTAAATTCAGATAACTTGGTCTCCAATTGCTCTCTGACAAATAAAGCACACACACATGAGCACACATGCACATATATCTTCAAAATTATTCCTTACCAAGGATAATTTCAGTCTGAGTGTGCTCTGTGTTAAAGCCACACTAAAATTTTTAAGTGATAAATTCTGAAAGTAAAACCATGGGTCTTCCGCATTGCTGTAAATCATGCAGTTTTATTAAAACATGGGGTACAATTTCTATAGCCATTAAAGAATATTGATGTTCACAAGTGTTTCTGAAACTTTGATTCATAAATAATTTGCTTTTTGAAGACCAGCCTAAGGATGGAGTTGTTCTGTACTGAAGGCATTTTGTTCAGACATTAGAGAGTACAAGTTGAATAGATGAGTCTCCAAGCAGGCATTTTGGCAGCAGTAATACATGATTCATTATGTTCTGACAGCCAGTGGCATTTGAGGTTATCAAAAGGTCTCTCAAAAAGCAGGAGTAACTAGGGACAAGACCAAGTGAAAAAGGGGCTTTCCAGGCAAACGTCTTAAAGATGACAAACTTTGTTGGGATATGCAATGTCCTGCAAAACATAGATAAATCAATGTATGTCCTGAGGATAGTGATAGAATGAATATTAGCTTGTGCCAACATACTTTTTAATCTAAAACGTTTGAATCAATATATTTGAGGCTTCAAATATCTGCTGATATTTTCTACTAGTAGAACATGACCCTAAAACTTAAATGTATCTATGACATTTGATAATGCAACCAAAAGGCTATTAAAATTCTATGCCTAGAGTTATTACTAATTTGTATTTCTGGAAAGAGCAGTGAGATGTACTTATCTAATTCATCTGAACATATAAAGGATTGTTCCTCTTATTTTGTTAAATGCAATTTAACTGTATTTTTCATCAGAGGAACAAGCCTTCTCTAACTTTAATAGCTACCCTATATTCTCAAAGAAACCACAGAAACATGCAGTAATAAATAAAACTGAAAGAAAGAGGGGTTCACTAGCAGCTTCTATAGGATGATGGGAGCTCAAAGATTTTTTTTATTGGCAAAGGGGTGAATGCAGCATTGCACTGTGACCTTTCTCTTGGTTTGGCCCAATCCATGCTTAGGAGTAGTAGTAAGGTTTCTTAGTAAGTATAAGTTTTGTAAGAAGTAAGAATTCTGGGGCTGCCATAACAAAGTACCACAGTCTGGGTGAAAGATAAATAACAGAAATGTATCTTCTTACAGTTTGGGAGGGTAGAGTCCAAGATGAAGGTGTCAGCAGGTTTTCTTTGTCCTGTGGTGTCTATTTGGCTTGCAGAAGACAATCTTCTCCTCTTTGCAGGTCATGAGTCAGATTGGATTAGGGCCCACCCATGTGACCTCAGATTACCCTATTTACCTCCTAAAGGGCCTATCACCAAATACAGCCAAATTCTGAGTTAGAAGAGGTTAGGGATTCAACATATGACACAACTCAGGCCATAACAGTAGACAAGCCCTGAGCTGGAGGCACATTATCAGAATGTCACAGGATGTGACTGTTACCATCTAAAACTTGCATTGTGAACATTAAGAAGCTCTTTTTCTGAAATACATGTTTTTAGATATATTTTAAATCTTTATACACATTTAGAAATCTTTGTGTTTCTTGTGGAATCTTAAATATTACATGTCTTAAATATGGCAATTATCTCTCATACTCGCATACCGAATAAAGTGATGGGAAAACCAAATGTACTTGTCTCCTTTGTCTCCAAGCGTAACTGATGATGCTATGTCTAGAAATAATGCATTTGTCTCTAGCCATCCTGAGAAAAATACACTGATTAGGCAGCCAGTTCTAGTACAGCATTTCCCAAGACATCCTCAAAAATTACTATTCTGTGGAATATTGTGTTATTTCATGAGGAAATGTTCCAAAGTCAAGTAAGTTTAAAAAATGCCAGAGCTGAAAATGTGTTAAACTAATTTATTTGTGCCTAATTTATTTAGATATTTAAGATGCTTTCAAACAATATGCATCTCCAAGATTGATATAATATCTAGTATCATCAAAACTTCATTTTTTAAATTACAACAGAACAATATTTTCTTCTGGGCAATAATATTCTATGGATATGTATGTGTGTAACATATGCCCTTTTTTTCAAATGATACTTCACAAAAGGGAAATTGAACTACACCTATTATATATTTTTCACGATTACCTAATTTTCACAATAGAAGTACACTGATAATAAATAGATCTCTAAAATTAATGGATGGATGGATGAATAAAACAATGGAAAATATAATGTTACTCTTTTTAAAAGAAACATTCCTTGAGATTCTTCTTTTGTAGGTCTGGCAAATTTTAAATATCCAGAAAATATGTTTTATAATACATATAAAACAAACATTACATTCTAGTAGGTTTTCTTTCCTACTTGATGGTAATTTAATGGTCACATATATCTACAATGGGTAAAAAGAATAGTCTGATACAATTTCATAGATGAGGTAAAGTCATACAGATCCATTCAGATTATTATTTTATATGATAGACTGGCATATTAATCTTTAATGGCAAAAGACAGACAGTTAGAGGTTGCAGAAGGTTAGACGGTAATCAAAAAATGAATATTTAATCAGATGAATTCCATTCAGGAACTGCCAAGAACTGCTTTTACTCCTGCATAATATTGATAGAAGGCATGCCTGCTATTACAATCAATTCTAGTGGCCATTAAGAAAATTCTTGCGGGGTAAAAAATGAAGTCGTAAGCTCAAAGGTTGGTACACTTGGCAATCATCTGACATAATAAAAACTGACTGGCTTTGCAAGAACAAAATATGTAAGTCTGAAACAAGTAGATGCATTTTCAAGTTCATAAAGTACCATAAGTACATGTTTCAGAAAATTGCTTACAATAAATACTATTTAAATAGTTTAGCCAGTTTTCTTCCACATAGTAAAAGGTCTAATCTAAAACTGCATTCAAGTGTAGTTGCTGTTTGTGGGAAAGCACAACAAGATGTTAATGAGTTTATACTCCATACACTGGATTCAAAGGTAATTAAGAGTTGTAGGAAAGTAATGTCATTTAAAAGCAATGTTGAAAAAAAATGCTTAAATTATGTGATATTGTTAAAACAAGTATATTTTTCTTAATTGCCACCTCATTGCTATTTAAATTGCATGTATATAAACAATATACAAACATTTAGATGTATATAACTTTTTAATGTGAATCCACAAATTAGAAAAGGTTCTTTATTAGTGTCTCAAATACTTCACATGGCTCAAGTCTTTGGCAAGACCTCAATAATAAATTATGTAAGCTTTTTGATTGCAATAAATACATAATGCTACATTTTTTATATATTCTATTTTACAGTTTACCATAAGTGAGTAATTTTGTTTAAACAAGGTCATCTCCCTGGAGATTGTTTATTTCTTTCTCAGGCAATTAACCTATAATTGATACTTCTATTTTGCGTGTTAATGAACTAAGTTACACAATGGCATTTAAAAAGGCTATTTTCATGACTTCTTATGAAAATATTATTTTTTATAAAATGAAATATATTTTTAAGAAATCTTAAACACTATTGGTACTATGTATATATTAAATATGTAAATGTATTATGTAAAGTAGGTGACAACATTTTAGTAAAATTTGGAAAAATACAATTGTTTGTTTGGATTATTAGTGTTTCACACTATTAATGCATTTGTCTTAAAATATTCACCCCTATAATTAAGGTTCAGATACTTAAAACACTAACTCAAGGAAATTCTAATAGTATAGTAGTCCCCCAACTTTATTCATGCAGGATGTATTCAAAGACCCTCAGTAGATACTTGAAACCTTGGATAGTACTAAAGCCTATATATACTGTGTTTTGGTATACATACATACCTGTAATAAACTTTAATTTACAAATTAGGCACAGTAAAAGATTAACAATAACTAATATTAAAATAAAATTATTATAATATACTTTAATAAGAACTGTTTGAATTTGATCTTTATCTCTCAAAATATTTTATCATATTATAACTGTACTCATCTATTTTAGGACTGTAACTGAAACTGCAGAAAGTGAAACTGCAGATAAAGGGGGGAATACTTTATAGTTATATCAGATAAAAGATAAATGAGAATTCAGCTAAGCACTGTATGCCAGACCAAGAATATATACTTTATTGTTGAGTTTTGCAAGTAATACGCAATCTGTAGTAAGGTGATGGAGCTGGCTTGGAGAATAGAAACTGGACATAAAATGTCCAAAGAGTTGTATGGCTAGTTGTGGGACTGAGTGACTATGTATAAAGCCTTAAAAAAAAAAAAAAAAAAAAAAAACCAGGGTCAGTGGATTCTCGAGGTATGATGGATCATGTTGTCTCATCTTCATCACTTAAGGAGTTTCTTACAGGTTTAAGTGCAGAGTGACTGATTAGCAAAGTCATTCCTGGAGCACTGAGAGCTTCACCGTGCTGTTGCTATACATGTTGTGCTGTTGTCTGCCCTGTGTTCTTTAATAAAACAAAGTAAATGTATATTAGTTAAAACCTAACTGTCTCATTATTTTATTCACCGGTGTGACCTCAAGACCACTGCTGCCAGTTGAGCAGAATGAGTGAGGTACTCAAGAATACCTTTTTGATTAAACTCGTTTCTATCAGGTGCTTTTCCCAATGCTAAAGTTTGAATAGGACACATACTACAAAAAAGAAATCAAAATTTAATGATCATCTGTTTCAACTCTTCTATTTATCAGGTAAGAGGAAAAAATTCTTATTATTTGTATTCCTTCCTAGATTATATATATTTTCCAATTCTTGATCTCAGACGGCATTTGAGTTATATGATATTTTGTCTGCTCCTAAATTTTCTTTCCATAGAAGTTCACAGTTTTCCTGAGATTTTTCTTCTCTATACTAGTTTCAATAGCATGTCAATGACATAATAACTACTTCTAATTCGGGACCATTTTAGCTTGCTATGTTCTCTATTATAAAGCCGCAAAACTTTAAATCACATTTCCAGAATCCCTGCAGCATATTTCCAGAGCAAATTTACCTTAACTGGGGGACTCAAGCTATATTTGAAAAACAGAAAAAGGGCAGTCATAGTATTTTTATTCCTCTAGTAGGAGCAAGTAGACCAATGAGTATTGTTAGATGTGAAATTTTGCAGCTGCCCCTTTGTTTTTTGTTTGTTTGTTTGATTGTCTTCTTTTTTTTTTTTTTTCAAAAAAGTCACTGACCTCTAGTTGATTTTGCAGCTGATTTTGGTATCTACCATCTCTCTCCCTGCTATGGACTGAATTATTTCTCTCCCAAACTCAAACATTTAAGTCCTAACTGCCAATGACACTGTATCTGCAAATAGGGTCTCTGGGAGGTAATTAAAGTTAAATGAGGACAAATAGGTGGGGCCCTAATATGATAGGACAGTGGGTTCATACAAAGAAGAAATTCTCTCTCTCTCTCTCTGCCATGTGAGGGCACAGCAAGAAGGCTGCCATCTGCAAACCAGGAAAGGAGCCCTCACCCGAACTCCCCCATGCTGCATGGCACTCTGATCTCAGACTTCAGCCTCTAGAATAGTGAGAAAAGACACTTCTGTTGTTTGTCATCCAGTCTATGGTATTTTACTATGGCAGCCTGAGCTAACTAATGCACTTCCTGAAAGCTAGTAAAAATCTGATTCTACTATCTGCCACCCTTGACTTTTCTTTCTCCAACATTTTCAGTGTTATGGCAACATATAATATTACCTTGAAACATCTAGAGTGATTCTTGCATTTCTAAGTCTTGTCTATAAAGTCGTCATCTACAAACAGAGGCAAAATTGGATGGGTTCTCACGGACTAGGAATATTTCTGTTTTATGATGTGGAAACCTCATTATTTCTCAAATGAAGTCACTTTGCTCCCACTTCAAATCAGAATCAGTACTACAGAAGACTGATTTCAATGATCTTTTAAACAAATATCTTTTACTAGGAAATGGATATAAATTTGCTTCTTACGCATCTTTGGAGAATAAAAACCAGAGTTACAAGAAAACATGATAATTAAAGTACAGTTAGATCAAATATTACATGGTTTGCGTATTCTGTCATACTTCTCTCATTAATAATGAACTTAAACAGTAAAAAATAAATAAGCAGATATTAGAAGACTAATGTGCTCAAAATATACGTGTTATTTATTCCATCCTCCTGCTTGCCTTCCATCCTTCATCCCTTACTATTTCCTTCCTTTTTTTGATTCCCCGACTATTCTTATAAAGTGTCAGTGTGGACAGTTGGTCAGGAAATTCAAAAATCTCTTGTTAAACAGATTATACATTGTAGGGTCACTTCCTTTTATGGCTTAAGCCATACTATTCCAATGAATATTCCTTTTCAATTCTTATTCCAAATCTTTAGGCCATTCTCTGTTCAATGATTAACATCATCCTGTGACTAATGAATAAATGAAGATAATTTTAAATATTAACAAACAATTCTGATACATATTTATGTTCATTCCACGAACTCTGAGCCCAAATGAAGAGATGTTGCAATAGAATAATACTTTGAGTCAGAGAGTCAATGTTCAAATTCTGGGTTCGATTTAGACAAATTATTCTTTCAGGTTTTGTTTTTGCTTCATCAATATGATAAAGCTAATGACATTTACTTTGCTATGTTGATATAATAATCAACTGATAGAATATGAGATAAAGAGATAAGCAGTCCCTGATAGCTGGAGATGACTGGGTGCCAATTGTGAAGCTTTGGTGTTCCTAAGTTGTTCTGGCCTCCCAACTAAGCCATGGTGCTTCTCAGAACATCAGCATCAGACAAGGCCACTCCGTGACCATGATGGATCAAGACAAAAATTAAGTTTTCTCTGTAATCATGTATGAGCACAGACAAAAACAAAAATTTCTTCATACCATGAAATTAATCAAATATATCTCTCCAACACCTTTCCTGACTAATACGAATAACAACCACAAATTTATCAATTGTAGTTTTAGGTCTGCTTCATTCCTACCTGTTTCTCCATAAAAATTATTAAGCAACCCAAATATCCAGTTATTTTCTCTTCTGCCAATATCCAATCCAGAGTCAAGCCCCACTTTGTTGAACCCTTCCCCAAATCATTATCACAAATCCAAATGTGTCTTGTCCTTTATTGCAGTAAGCCAATCAACATCCCTTTGTTCAACACCATGTGTGTCCCTGATAGTCTTCAACTAGAGGGAACTGACACGTGCATAAAGCAAATAAAACATAATAACATATAACAAACACTAGTTTTATTTAATTTCCCTCCACATACCACCTAACTCAGTTAGATAAAATGTTGAATGCAAGACATTACAGAGTGTGTCCTTGTACTCATTCTTAAAAACATTATTTTCAATATCTCATTAATAGAAATATTTGCTATATATGTTTGTATAGATCTTTATCTTCAGATTAACAAATTTCCATTTAATTACTAATTCCTTGAGCTTTTTGTCATCAGTGGGTATTGAAATTTATTAAATAATTTCAAGCATGTGATTCACAATGCATTTTTTTCATTGTTATAAACAAAACTGATTTTTTAATGTTAAAACTTTCTTCAAATCCTGGAATCCATCTGACTTTGTTGTGATATATACTTCCTTAAAAAATATATTCCTAGATTGTTATTTTTTATTATTAGTTTAGGGTTTTTATAACTATAGTTATGGATGAGAAGGACCTATTAATTTCTTTTATATTTTGTTGCCAAATAATATTGAGCATATAAAATAAACTGGAGTGTGCCACTTCATCTTGTATTATTTATGTGTAAATAAAACTAGCATTTTTTAAAAAATCTGGGCCTAAGTTTTTATTTGTAGAAAGCTGTAAATTTATAACTTTACTACTACAAATAGGATTGAATAATTTAAATTTTACATTTCTTGTTTGTCAATTTAAGTAAGACCTTTTTTCAGTATTTATCTAGTTCAACTTCATATTCAAATGTATTGACCAAAAGTTTTAAATTTTATTGTATTTTTATTTCTGATGACTCTATTGTGCTATCCCCTTCTCCATAAATGATATTATTCATTTGTGAATTTCTTCTGTTTCACATTCTCATTATCAATTGTTTTACATTATCAATCATTTTACCTAACTTTTGTCTTTTGCAATTCTCTGAATTGCATTTTTATTTGACATTTTTATTCATTTGTCCTCTTGTCTTTATTATTTTCTTTCTTTTTGGGTTTAATCTGTTATTTTCTTTTAACTTCCTAAGATAGATTATTTGCTCACTGATATTCTGCTTTTCTTTTTTTTTTACATCTAAAGTTTGCAGGCTAAAGATTTCTTTCTAAGCACTGTCTTAGCTCTATCCCATAAATTATGATACCTAGTGTTTTTATTATCCTATAGCTTCACGTTTTTTCACTCCATTGTGATTTCTTCTTTGACCCGTACATTATTTGGTAGTATATTTCTTAATGTGTAATGATGTGGGGGATTTTAGTATCATCTTTGATATTGATTTCTAGTTTAATCACACCATGATTAGAGACCATGGAATGATTCACATATGAGAGTGGCAAAGTTACTTGTATAGAATGCTCCTCAGAGATCAGTTAAGATAAGAGATTGGTGATTGCTAAATTTAGTAATATGGAACGTAATGCTAATCTTGAAACAGCCATTCCAGGAAAATAATGGAAGAGAATTGCTATTATTTGCAACACAGTATACTTATTCATAGTGATAAAATTACCTCATTTAATTTTCAAAGCTATACTTTATTACATCTCAATCAAATTTTACTTTTGAAATATACCAGTTTTCAAGAATCTTTTAGTATTTTTTTTTATTACTACCTGGAAAGAATATTTTAGGAAAATGTTTTCATTTTATTATTTAGATTGAGACTGCCTAGATTGGATAATAAGGATGTTTAATTCTTAATTTTTTCAAATTGTCTAAAGATAGCAAGCGATAGTCAACTCTCAAAATTAAAGATCTGTGTTTTGCTCATTTTGTTGCATATTTTAACAAATATTTAATCGGAACATTAAATAATATAGAAATGTTCATTTTCAAACACTGATTAGTGTTTCCAATCAGTATTTTCCTGTATTAATCATTATTCTACACAATATCTTTGATTTAACACTTTCATTGATAATTTAACTCCTGTTCTTAATGAGCTTAGAGTCTCACCCAAATCACAGTAATGCACAAAATTAATCAAGTATTTATTCCATAATGATGATTTTCTATGACCCAATATATGAAATTACCATTTAATATTTGACTCATTTTCAACTAGGTCTTCAATATTCTAATAAATGCTGTTTAATTTAAATTTAAACTCTAATCAGGCTTATGCGAAAAGTAAAGTTAACGTAAGAATTAAAGTTAACATAGAGTAAGATAACACAGGCAAAGTCAACACAAAGTAATTGTTCATTCAGATAAAAATAAAGTGGTACATGTGATTCCCCTTAAGGGAAGTAGGCAGATGATAGAGATTTCACTTAAGATAAATTATCATACTCAAGATAACAAATTCGTCATAAACATTTCACTCTAAATGTAGAAAGAGATTCCAACTGAATGATATTGGACAACTTTTTAGAAATACTGCTTCTATTTCCATTGTATTTCTATTTGTATTAGTTCAACTAAAATATTTAAAATATGTCAACAATATGATACTGGAATGAACTTTTCTATTTTGGGATATACTTCCATCAGATCATAATTCTTCACCGGGATGAATTAAATTTATTACTTACAAATCTTAAAGGTTATATATTTTCAAAGTTCACACATACACACATATACTCACATGCATATACATACAGAGTAACAATACATTATGATTTCTTTCAAGTTCATTGGTCACATGCTATCATCAAAGGTATTATGGGTTTTGGGGGGTTGGTGGGAGTTTACTCTAAAACCAATAAATATTTGCACTTTTATTTCCTCTCTCTTTAATGTAGCATAATGAATTTTCTATTCCAATGATTCCACTTCATTGCATAATTAACATAAATACTATAGTTATCGTATCAGGGAAACACAGCTGCTTACTCTCACTGCTTCAGATTAATGTTCCATACACACATTCTGTCCATGATTAATGTAACATAAACCTTAAAATGACTTAAATTAAAACATACTTTCATAAAGTAAATCTGATCTGATTGTCTCTTCACAACTGGGAAGACCACTAATGGCCTGAAAGACAAAGGCTAAATAACTGTAAAATCGAATAAGCAATAAATATCCAGAGAAGGTTTAGAAAGGGTCTGCAGCATATTCTCACATAACATACCATAGTCACAGCCTGAGATTCAAACCTGAAGATAGAAATGAAAACTCAAGGATTAGGCAGGCTCTGAGGAATGTAACTGAAATAACATCAATGCATCACTTACCTCAAATTGAAGAACAGCAACTCTAAAATTATTACATCACAACTAGAAGTTTATTATCAAATATTTATTCATTCAAATAATAATTCATTTCAGTGAGGAATTATTATCACAAAAAGAGATATCCAAAAATATAATTGGGAAAAATTAGAGTAATAGATATAACTATATAGTTTTATAATATAATATATGCTTCATATACAATATAATATTGTAAAATAATTATATATCAATTAAATTTGAGGGAAAGAAGAAAATATATGTATTTGAAATTGCATATAGAGGAGTCTTCAGTAAGTTTATGGAAACTGCATATTATGAAAAACACTGCATAGATTTCAAAATTCTTTTGTACCAAAATAAATTCATATTCTCAGAGAGGGTATGAAAAAAAGTAAAATATAAAATGCAAATAAATAAACTGATACAACTTGTTATAACATTTCTGAATAGAATCTAATCTGAGGCACTAGGGAGGATGAGGCATTGGTTTTCAGAGTCCCTATCAGAGTAACGTGAATTCTGCTAAAATTGAAGTGCAAATAAACACCAAATTGATGGTAAAACTTGGGTAAAAGAACAGTGAAATTACTGATGCCTTACAAAAAGTTTACAGGAACAATATCCCCCACCCTAAAACCAGCAATTTACACATTGATAACCTTCCGTTTTAGCAGAAAAGAACCCTGAAAGTCTTCACTAGTGAGTCCTTCTTCACTACGAAAATGCTCCTACTCATTCTTCTCATCAAACAACGGCGATTTTGTGAGAGTTTCAGTGAGAAATCGTTAGGCATCCATCTTAGAGTCGAATATGGCTCCTTCTGACTTTTTTGTTTTCTAATCTTAAAAAATCCTTAAAGGGTCTCTGATGGTTAATGTTAGGTGTCAACTGGATTGGACTGAAGGATGCCTAGATGGCTGATAGGTAAAGTGTTGTTTTTTGGTGTGTCTGTGAGGGTGTTGCCAGAGGAGTTTGACATTTGAATCAGTAGACTGGGAGAGGAAGAGCCTCATTAGGTGGGTGGGAATCATCCAATAGGCTGCTAGCTCTGCTAGAACAAAGCAGGTAGGAAAAGGTGGGATAAGCTGGCTTGCTGAGTCTTCTGGCTCTCAGCTTTCTCCCTTGCTAGATGTTTCCTTCTGTTTCTCCAGCCCTTGGACATCAGACTCCAGGTTTTTTGACCTTTGGACTCTTGGACTTACATCGCGGTTTGTTAGGAGTTCTCAGGTCTTTGGCCACAGACTGAAGGCTGCACTGTTGGCTTCCCTGCTCCTGAGGATTTGGGTGGACTGAGCCACTACTCGCTTCTTTCTTCCCGAGCTTGCAGATGGCCTGTGCTGGGATAGTTCTGTCCCTCTAGAGAACCCTGACTAATACAGCACCCACTTTTCTCTAGTCAAAAATGTAAAAACACTCCATGGTAAATTCCCAGAGCCCCCTCAGTTATTTAGGGATGGATTCAATGATGGCTGATATCATTGCTACAAATGTGTTTTGAACTTGATGGAGCTTATGTTGAAAAACAAAATCCATATTTTTTACTTTTATCTTTTGATTCCATTTTTTCCATGAACTTTTTGAAGTTTCCTTGTGTATGTATATTCATTTCTTAAAATGACTGTTAGAATGAGTATGGAAAGGCTTAATTTTAAAACTTCATGATAATTTTTTTTCTTTTTCAAAACAAAGATCTAACTGATGTACGGAGAAACCCTTTCTGTATTTGGGAATTTTCCCCACATTGTCAGACTGACGATAGTGGGCCCATCAACTAATTTCAAGCCAAAAAAAAAAAAAAAAAAAAAAAAAGACTTAGGACCATAAAACTGTATAATTACAAAAAGTGAATAAAAATTATAATGGTATTAAATGTAGCTTAAATACTGACCATACTGACCTTATTAGTAATGGAAAGCTATACATTTATTTGATGTGATTATAAAATTCTGAATAAATAATGTCTTTCATAAAACACCTACATACATTGAATATGATCTGTTAAAAAGGTGTGCATATTTTTAGGATTTAACACATGTAGGGCAAGCAAGGTGGCTCACACCTATAATCCCAGAACTTCAGGAGGCGAAGGTGGGAAGATCACTTGAGGCCAGGAGTGGGCAACATAGCGAGACCCTATCTCTACCAAAAACAGCAAAAATTGTCTGGGCTTGGTGGTGGGCACCTATAAGCCCAGCAACCTGGGAGCCTGAGGCAGATTACTTGAGCCCAGTAATTCCGGGTTACATGAGCTATGATGGTGCCACTGCACTCCAGCCTGGGCTACAGAGCAAGACCTTATCTGTTAAGTAATAAGTAAATAACAAAAAAGTGTTACCTCTACTAATAGGATTTTAGATAATCAACCCATTAATTAACCCTAAGAGGCATTATCACTGTTTTAAAGAGGAAACTGAGGCTTAGACTATGTACATAGTTAACTCAAATCTATACAGCTAGCTAAATTGCATAACAATGTAACAAATCCTGTTATTAAAGGCTTTGCAACTCACATTGTTCTTACTATTATGCTATTGCATTCTTACAATTACAGAGATTAAAAATCTAACAACATAATCTGATAGGAACTGTTTAATAATTCCTCTATTAAGATAAAGTAATTATCTAGAAAATGAATTTAAATAATTTATGCTTTAATTGCAGTTCATTTTGTCCTTTTCTGTCTTCTTTGGAAATGAAAGTAATTCATTTCAAATTCATTTAATGTTATATTTATATAAAGAGCCCCTGTCTTGCTAAAAATTAAGTTACCTTTCAATGTTTTTTAGCTTTAAAAATGAATAGGCTTTGTTCGTAGATTCTATTTCAACTGGGTATATTTATATAATTTTTAGTATGTGCTGTCTTTCTAGGCTGTCTCAAACTTCTTTATGTATCCTAGGTAATTGGTGCTAAATACTGCATTATTCATTCTGCTAATTCATGCCAAAATGATTCTTATGTATGTGTACATTTTGGCCCTGAGGATTTTTAATTAATTTCATTGCCGTCAAGTAGCATTTTTATAAAACATTTTGTGTGTTTCGTAAGAATGCAATTTTCTAGTCTGCCAAATATGTTTTGTTTTGTTTTGTTTTTTTCCCTTCAAGGACAAGCTTCCTCTGGAGCCACATAATATCACTGTGCTGATTGGAAAGGATATTGTATACAAGTCAAGCACTTTGTGTTAAGATGAATGCAGAACTAATTTTAAATCACAGAAATTCTATGCAGTCTGACAAAATATTGAGAAGGAACACAATCTTTATTCTCTTTCAGAGCCCAAACCTAGAGAAACCACAGAAGTAAGAAATAAATAAGGATAAAAACATTAAGGGGAACACTATTAAATTCTTCTAGGAGAGAGAAGACCTCTGTGGTATGGTGTTAAGCAGAAAAACTTAGCCTAGAGGTCGAGGGCCCAGTGCAGTGGGAGGGGTTTGATGCCCTTTTATCTTAACTTTGCATTGGGTGCGCCATTTTATTGTTCTTTCCACTTTGTGGTGAAATGGGCCATGGGTTAAGAAAAACAACCTAGGCCATGGGTTAAGAAAAACAACCTAGGCCATGAATTAAGAAAAACAACACCAGGTGACCATGGGTAATTGAGAAAAACACCCAATGTTCCCGGAATTCAAACAGAAAAACAATTCTAGGAAAACCCCCCCATGCGTACAAGCCCCAGCCAATCAGAGCGAGACGCCTTGCTCAGGCCATGGCAAGCCCCAATCATCTCGCGCCCTAAAGCTTTGTTTGAATTTCGCGCCTTGTTTGAATTTGTGGTGTTTTGCCTTTATAAGCAGCTTGTAACCAACGCTCGGGGTCCCTTGGCCATCTTTGTGCACGGGGGACCCTAGCGCGCTAGAAATAAAAGTGTCTCTCTGCTGTGAGTTTGGTGTCGAGTGGTCCCTCGCGGCGACCCCTGCCCAGAGCGGGACTCTTTCGGGGGTTCCAACAGTGGTAGGAGAATAGTGTCAAGAACAGGATGAGTCTGAATGTTTACCCTACTTACACAGTAGCCTGACATAGTTTTATGAATATTGGCAGAAGACCCAGACTCTGGGCAAGAAACCAAGATCAGTTTATTACCCATAGCGATAGCAGCAGTCAGAGGATAATCATTTTCTTACTATTTCCCGAAGGTCTCATTCACAGGGCAATGTGGTAAGTGCCAGATGACACAACAAGGACAGGTGATACCGGCCTGTAGAGTGTGTTTCACTACAGGAAAGGAAACTTGAGCTTAGGAAACCTGTATCTTTTGTAATGGGCTGTAGACAAACCTTCTCTTTTCACTAGGTGAGAAACATTACCTCTTACTTTCCAAGACATAAGCAAACCTGCCTTTTACTCTCAAGGGAGACAATTTCATCTTCTTCTAAGGCTGTTCACCATGTAGACATCCTTGAAAAGACATTCCAGAATGAGGGCAGACAGTGCCTTTGCTCATAATATGGGCATAAATGTGAGGGACCCATAGAGTATTGCATCCCAACTGATAGTAGCAGAAGTTCAGGGTCACAGACTAATATTAAGTGAAACAAGAATCAAGATTGGGTGAAAAGTAGATTTTGTTTCAAACAAACACAATATCCACTCCTGAGTCCCCTGGTCAACATTTCCTCATCCTGAGTCTGGAGACATTAAATCAAGAGAAAGAGGAGCTCTAAGAAAGAATCCAATTTAAGGCAGGTAAAAAGAAAAACAGGCAATTAAAATCTAAAGAAAACCAAGGTAACAACATTTATATCAAATAAAAGAGAACACAAGAGTAAAAATAGCTTCAAGGGCAGAGAGAGATATAATACAGATTTCAGGAAGAAGAGTGGATTAAGAAACTGTGACAGTAACTGACCATACACACATAGCTATACAGCCCCAAAACACAAAACAAGGGCATTTAGTTAATATATGTAATGTGTCTGGTCTTGTTCTCAACTCTTTAAAATTACCATTTTTTAAATAATATCAGTAACCATAAGACTTAGGTTACTATTATAATGTTCATTTTTTAAAATTAAAAAAGATACAAAGAGTTAAACAATATGTCCAAGATGATGCAAGTATCGCTTTTGTCAGATAACTGTTTTGAAAATAAAAGAAGCTAGCGCTCTCATAGATGAGTGAAAATATGTCATATTTATCTTTCTGTTCCTAATCTATGTCACTTAACATAATATTCCCCAGGCTCATTACTGTTGCTGTGAATGACAGGATTTCATCCTTTTTTTTGTGGCTGAATGATATTGCATTGTGTGTGTGTGTGTATGTGTGTGTGTGTGGTGTGTGTGTGTATTATTATATGCCAACTAAAAATAAAAGAAGATCCTTTTAAATATCTCAGTATAGTGCCTATAATTATAAAGGTGCTCAATAAATGTTAGCTTTTATTATGTGATTCAAAACTCTTGTTTAGTATAGTACACCAATACCTTAACTAGCATTATAGTAAAAACATTTTGATGAGTATTATGCAGTAATCTTTTAAAAAGAAGTAGTTTCAATTTTTCTTCCCTTTGTATGATTAAGTTTAACTTACTTTTGATTTATGGAATTTTATATGGATCATAAATTACTAGCTATACTTGCTTTCTACACAATATAAACTTAAAACATCATATCTACTAAGTTTCTCTTTTTCTCTCTTGTTACAATTAAAATAGGCACATACTCCACTTACCACAACTAATGCTAAAAGCTGTTGTTGAAAATTGCACCTAAGACTTGTACTTCTTTTAAAACTTCTTCTGTTAAAGTATAACTTATATCCATACTAAACTTGATTTTAAAACATTCCAGCTTAGTTTAAATCTTATTGCAACTACAGATAAGACTCTTAAAATGTTTTTCAATCAACAGGACTTAAAACAGAACCTTGTGAATTTTCTATTTTTATAACGGAAAGAGACTAATAAAAGAAAATTTAATAGGAACACAAGATACCTTTAAAAGTCTCTAAACTTTTTAATAATTTGAGACATAAAAGTCTATTCCCACACATTGTATACTTGTGAAATTACCACTGATTTTTAGCATATCATATAAGTAGTCTCCTGGTAATATTTGGACAAACAATAAAGCAAATTCAAATCCTTGCTTATCCTTGTCATTATTTTTAAATTGCACATATTAAGGAAAAAAGATCACATGATGATCTCAATAGATGCAGAAAAATCATGCAACATATCGAATACCCATTCATTCATTCTCAAGAAAAATGCTCAAAAACTAGGAATAAGAGGGAGCTTCCTCAATCTGACAAAGGGCGCCTACAAAAAATTACTTACAACTAACATCATAATTGAAGACTAAATGCTTTCCCTCTAACATGAAGAACGATGCAAGATATCTGTTCTTACTACTCACACACAACATACTGATGAGGCTTTCAGTCAGAGAAAGGAGGCAAGGGAAATAAACATAAGGTATCAGAATTTAAAAAGGAGAAAGTAAAACAGTCTTCATTTACAGACAACATGATCTGTATAGAAAGTCCTAAGGAATACACACAAACATACACACAATTAATAGAACTAATAAAGGAGTTCAGTAAGGTCACAGGATACAGAATCAATGTACACAAATATAATTATATACTCCTAACAATGAACAATCAAAAAAAGTAATCAAGAACACAGTTCCATTCACAAAAGTATCAAAATGAATGCAATAAGAATAAATTTAACAGGTACACACTAAAACTACACAAGTTGCTGCAAGAAATTAAAGATTAAAGAAATTGAGAGATACCCACATTCATGAATTAGAAGATTCTTTTTTTTTTTTGAGACAAGGTCTTACTGTGTCACTCAGGCTGAAGTGGCAGCCTTGAACTCCTGGGTTCAAGCAATCCTCCTGCAACAGCCTTCCAAGTAGATGGGACTACAGGCATGCACCACCATGCTCAGCTTAATATTTCTCATTTTTCATAGAGACAGAGTCTAGCTATATTGCCTAGGGTATTCTTGAACTCCTGGCCTCAAGTGATCTTCCTGCCTCACCCTCTCCAAATGCTGAGATTATAGGCATTAGCCACTGTGCCCAGCCTGGACAATGAATTTTTAAGATGGTGATTCTCTTCAAATTCATGTACAGATGGAAGGCAATGCCTATCAAATTCTCAGGAGAGTCTTTTTCAGAAACAAGTAAATTGACTCTAATTAAAACAGTGAACAGCATAGTGACTACAGTTAATACAGATATATATTTTGACAGTTATTTATAAAAACACATTTTATATATTCTCATCACAAGAAAGTGATGACACAATGGATATGTTAATATGTTTGATTTAGTCATTCCATATACATATATCAAAACTTTGTACTTCATAAATAGATAAAACTATTATTCATCAACTAAAAATAAAGTTAAAATAAACAAAACAATGTAGCACTGGTATAGTACAAGAATAGAGGTTTATACAGATACACATTTAGATTAATGGAAGAAAATTGAGAGTCTAGATATAAATCCTTACATTTAGGATCATATAAATTTAAGATTTATGGTCAATTGATTTTTTTTACAAAGATGCCAACTCTCACACTAAACAGTAACTTGAAGTGAATGCATCCCCAGCTTTAAGAGTTAAAATCTAGCACTTTGGGAGGTCAAGGTGAGTGAACCACTTGAGCCCAAGAATTTAAGACCAGCCTGGGCAACATGACAAAACCCCATCTTTACAAAAATGTAAAAATTAGCCGGGTGTGTTGGTGTGTACCTGTGGTTCCAGGTACTTGGGAGGCTGAGATAGGAGGATCGCTGGAGCCTGTGACGTGGAGGCTGCAAGGAGTGGAGATCATGCCACTGTACTCCAGTATGAGTGACAGAGTGGGATCCATCTCAAAAATTTGTTTTAAATAATTAAGACTATAAAGTGCTTCAGAAAAAAAAAGAAGTAAATCATTGTGACTTTTGGTTAGATGATGACATTTTTGCTACAAAACCAAAAACATTAATAATAAATGAAATAATTGACATACCTCATAAAAACTAAAAATGCACATCAAAGACATTATCAAGAATGTGAAAAGATAGGTCACAGCTTGAGAGAAAGACAAAATGTTTTCAAATGATATATCTGATGCTGAACTGCCAGAAAACACAAAGAAATATTATAATTCAATGAGACCTAAAATAATCCAGTTAAAATAGAAAAATCAAATTAAAAATATAAAACATATGAATGAATATTTTATTAAATAAGATATGCAAATTTCTGATAAGCACATGTAAAGATTCTCAACATCATTAGTCACTAGGGAAACACAAATAAGAAATAAAATGAAATACAACTTCACAGCTACAATTTGTTATGGAGTATAATAAGTGTTGTCACAACTGGAACTCTCATATGCTGCTGGTAAAAATGTAAAATGGTGAAGACATTTTGAAAAACAGTTTGATAGTTCCTTAAAAATTTAACTGTAAACTTGTGTATGACTCAGCAATCCCACTGTTAGAGAAATGAAAACATATGGGAACACAAGGACTTGCATGGAAATGTTCATAGCAGTATTATTGACAACAATCAAAAAGTGGAACCTATCCAATTTTCATTTCCTAGTAAATGGATAAACAAAATGTAGTATATCCATGAAATGAAATACTATGCAGCAATAAAAAGGAACAAAGTACTGAAACCTGTTACCACACAGATGAACCTCAAGAAAAGTGACACTAAGAAGAATCCAGACACCAGAGATCAGAAAGGAAAATTTATAGAGATAGAAAGTAGATTACTGGTTGCCAGGAGATGGAGATGGGAATTAACAATGTCTACAAATGAGCATGAGGTTTCTTTGGGGATAATGTAAATGTTCTAAAATTAGATGGTGGTGAAGTTTCCACACATTTGTAAATTTCCTAGAATTAACTGTATATGTGAAATAAGTGAACTTTATGGTATGTCAGTTATCTATAACTGTTAAAATTGCAGCACACCAACATAGCACATGTATACATATATAACAGACCTGCACGTTGTGCACATGTACCCTAGAACTTAAAGTATAATAAAAAAAATCACATGTGTTATTGTTTATTAGGATAGATCAATTAACTATCAACTGTTTGAAGAAAAATATATACAAATGACTGAGTAGGTATTTAAATAGAACAGCATTTTTAAAATGCTTTTTGAGATAGAATATTCTGGAAGTATTTCTGCCTTTATTTAAACCTAGTTTGATCCTAACAATGAAAACAACACTGAGGTTTGATTTTGAATTCGATGATCACACTAATCATATCAGTGCTTATCTCACAATGAAGCTGCCATATTTCCCTAGTGAGAGTCTACGTAGCACAGTCATGAATTGTATTTGCTCTGAAGCTTAATGCTGGACCTTCTTATCCTTTTTTTTCCCACTGACCAATGAAATGAACTCAAGCAAATTGCTTAATGTTGCTGTCTCTTAATTTTCTCTCTGAAAATGTGGATCACTATTTGTCACACAGAGTCGTTATTGGAATTATAGGAGCTATCCCCTGTAAACCTCTTTGAACACTCTTTGGCCATCAGAAGCCCTCAATAAATTCTGGCTATTATTTTTAAATGTCTCGGAGATTTTTCAGCCCTAAGGATGCATAGAGTCACCCATAGGAGCAGTTTCATAATTTCTTTGAGAAATTTTTTGGCACTCATAGGATGTCTGATCGCTCATGTGGAGAACTGGCAGTTAAGCTGATTGTTTCTTGGATCGAATAACAGTCATTTTCAAAGGCACTATTGCACTCCATACACTCCAAGGTGTCTTTTTCAAACAGGATTGAGTAGAAATCCTGATAACAATCGGTTCCTAAAAATCTTTTATTCTTGTAATTCATCATCCCTTTTTCCCCTTAAGTACATATGTCTTCTGTTCAGTCCATCTAGAAAAATGTGAATAAGTTCTGGGCCTTTAACTCAAGAAAGTTAATATAAAACTACACATGTTAGGGATTTGAATTTATCTTGTTTATTAAGCAGCTTTCATTTGGTTTAAAATCTTCTTTTAAAAAGTGAGAGAAGCTTAAATTTTTCCTCTTGCTGTTACTGGTACAAAAAGAGAAAACAATTAAGTTAAACTAGCAAAAAATAAGTTTATTTTGGCTAACAACTACCCAAAAATGTATAGTTAGGAAGCCACATGCATATGTGGCTGGAGTTGATACTCAGGAATTCAACTCATTCCTTCCCAAGAGTTTACATTGTGATGGACACTCACATTCTTCTTTGGACTTTCTGAAAAGGTTGTTTATTTTGCAACACATTTAAAACCTTCATTGTGAAAATATAAACATTTGATTTTTTTCAAAAACAATCTTGTGTTTTCACCAATGGAACGTGGTTTATCATTTTTGATAAATGATAAACACTTTCAAGCTGGGACAATTGAAAACAGCTTTACCTTTTCTCTACCATTTTCCTTCATCTTCTGACCAAATCCAGAGGACTTGACACAGGACTCTGAAGGAGAGACACTAGATAAAAAAAATCCTGGGTGCCTGAGTCACAACATAAGTTGACTGATGTACATTCTATTGGACTGCTATGTGAGAAAGAGGTAAACTTTCATTGTATGAAGTTGCTGAGATTTAGGTATTGTCGTATTGCAATACTTAGCTTATGCTGACTGACGTAAGTCATTTTATAATTTCTGTGAAAATTCTGACTCACTCTTTCCAAAGCAACAACAACAACAAACACGATTGAAGGGTCAGGGAACACTGGCAGCAGCACTGTGATCCTGCCGCAAGTCACTAGGGAGAAGAATGAATTCTCACCAATATTAAAATATGAATATCCACTATTTCCTTTGTGAATGTGCATTGCGTCCACATCCCTAGTTTCATTTGGTCCTAACTCAATGAGGTTATGAGATAGGTGTTATAGAAATGAGCCAAAGATAACTTCTATTTTTTTTGCCTCTAGGTTATTGATTTCTTGATGGCAGATTGAGACTCATTACCTCCAAAGCCCACTGGCACCAAACTCAAATTTATAAACACCCAATTATTTTAGAAAATAGTCTAACCAAGCACATTTTTGCCTTCAGCACCTGCCTGATTTGCATAATCTACCAAACCTCACCCAACAGCTGTTATCAGTTAATGAAATAGGGCCTTGCGGTATTAAGTCCGTAAGCTGCTGCTTCCAGGGGGTTCCCTGACCCAGTGTCCCCTGTCCTGCTCCTGAGTGACATCACCAAGACAGGTCAGTCCCCTTCCAATGCCCCTCGACATTGATTTCCCTTCTAGATAGTGACCCTGGGAGCCGTAGCCTCTCAAATGTCTCATGCTGTGATGGATTTCTCATCTTATGCAACCTGTTCAATTGCTATCCAATAAGTTTGTTTGCTACTACCTCTAGTGCCCACATCTTTTTCCTTGATCAGCCTCAAACCCCTTGAAGTATTCTACAATACATCCAATAGATTATCCCATTTATAACCAAAAAGGTAGAGCCTTTGGACCATTGAGTTGCTGAAGCCAACCCTGATTGCTGCCATCCCAAAAGTTGTTTCCCTTTTATTCCACTCTTACAGAGCCTAGATCTTATTCCAGAGTATTTCTTCTCTCTCTAGTATGATAAGATCTGACTGATCTAAGTTAATTTGCTACTGTCACATTTCTGAATGAGCATGTGATCCAGTTCTGGCCAAAGACACAGAACACTAAGTCTGCTGGGAGTGTCTGTGAAAGATTTCTTTGGTTAACACAAAAAAATGAAATATAGACGTAAGAAAGAATCAGGCCTTTTCTTTTACTGATCATTGCTGTTTCTTTCCATGATTCTTGAACTAGCAGGGACCAGTATTTGGTTACATGTTAGCTTGAGAAGACTAAAGATACAAGAACAGAAAAACAGAAAGAATCTTCCCCTTTGATGACAGTGTTAACTAAATTTATCAATCCCAGATAACCAATCTCTATACATACTATGAGAGATCATCAAGCCTATTATTTTTAGGTAATTGTTCAGTAATTGTCTGGAGTTCTCATATCCTTGCAGGGAAAATTACACTAATTGATACACTTTACTAAAGTTGTATTGCCAATGGGGAAAAAAGCAATTTAAACCTGCTCTATGAAGATGAATACATGAAATTAGCAATATTAGACTCCTGTAAGAATGGAATCACATTTAATTAGATGGAACTGTGGAATAATAATTTGGCCTTGAAACATTTCATTTATTCAGACATTATGTTGTCCATGATGTTTTTATGCTCATAAGTAATCTAAAGATTTCAAATACATATGACCCATGGAAATAAAAATAGTCACTATTATGTGACAAAGTACTTAAGAAAATAATCTACTTGATGAAGGTCTATGTCTCGAGTAATATTAGATTTGATCTTGCCCTAATTTTACCATAGGTTCCAGTGTTTTTCTTTTATATTTTCTGACCTGAAAAGTAAAACTATTAAGATTGTATTATTGTTACATTAATTTACTACAATAATATCCTATAATTGAATAGTTAAGTTATTTTGCTGTAAAGGTTATCTATACTCATCTGAAATATAACAGACGTCAAAAAACACCTTTCACAACTAAAGGAAACAATTTTACACTACAGGTGGGAATGTAAACTAGTACAACCACTGTGGAAAATAGTGTGGAGATTCCTTAAAGAACTACAGTAAAACTACCATTCTATCTAGTAATCCCACTACTAGGTATCTATCCATAGGAAAAGACGTCCACATGAAAAAGACACCTGCACATTCACATTTATAGCAGCACAATTCACAATTGCAAAAATATTTTGCATAAATGCCTTTCAACCAATGAGTGGATAAAAAATGTGGTATATATGGGATGGAATACGATTCAGCCATAAAACAACTGCAGAACGGCCTTGGCAACAACTGGATGGAGCTGGAGGCCATTATTCTAAGTGACGTAACTCAGGAATGGCAAATCAAATATTGTATGTTCTCACTTACAAGTGGAAGCTAAGCTATAAGGATGCAAAGGCATAAGAATGATAGAATGGACTTTGGGGACTCGGGGGGAAGGTTGGAAGGGAGGAGTTAGGAATAAAAGACTGCGTATTGAGTACCATGTACACTGCTTGGGTGACAAGTGCACCAAAATCTCAGATATCATCACTAAATAACTTATCCATGCAACCAAAACCACCTGTTCCCCTAAAACTATTACATGTTTCAAGAAAGAAAGTAATATAGTAGAGTTATAAGATCCAAGAGCCAAGATGTGGGTAAAGGTTAGATACAAAGCACAGGGTACTCATTTCAAATAAACAAAAGCAGTACAGAGATTACAAACATTTTTAAAAATAACTTGCAAAAAATGATATATTTTTCCATAAGCTGCAAAACAGACATCAATACCGAGCTGTATTTTGTATTGTGTATTACTGTATGTCATCAATTCTAAGATGCAATTTGTTTTTCTCACTTAAATGTTTTACAATTTGGCAATTGGAGGTGCTTTAAAAGTAAAGTGGGCAACTTCTTAATGGCATATAGAATAACGGTGCATCATCTGTTAACTTCTGAGTCAATGGAATATAGTAATTTAATAAACTGTCAAGTCAAAATCTATGTATTCATTCACTCATTCATTCAAATCACAAGAAAGAGCAATCATTTCAAAAAGAGAATGGCCAAACTAGTTGTTCTGGCCTCCACATCATGTGGTGTGGCTAACATTTTTGTGGAGAATTCTCCAAATGGATATTGAGGATAATTTCCAAGCCATGAAATTAATAGGCCGAAGAGTATGTATAATTTTACAGTCAATTAACAAAATTTTGTTGTTTTTTTTTTCTATTTACATTCTAACCTTGGATTATGTGGGAATGAACATATACCATATTTCTGGGAGCACAGTACCTTAATACGAATATGATTTCTGTCTTTGTGGCATTCCTTTTTTGTTCTTTTCTTTAAATCTATCTTATTCTCCCCTTCGTAGTTATCTCGTGTTTTAGGTGAAGTTAGGTCTGATTCACCTTTGAGAGGGCAAATGGCCTGGACAGAGAATCATATTGTCCAGTCTTACTTGACTCCAAAGATCAGATAAAGAATGAGACTAAGACAAAACTGAAATAGTTGAGATCTTCTTAAACATTTTGCTGGGTCCACTAAGAAAATAAAAACATGACTTTATTTTATTTTGCTTTGTTTGTTTATTTAGTAATCTAAAGTTTGAAGGAAGTACAGACTCTGTCAGTGGTCCCTATATTCAATCAAACTTTATCTTTCCAACGGTGTTTTTCATTTTGCTTTTACTTTGCCAACATTTTCTGGAGCGTATAGCCTGAAAATTAGAATTAACTTACTTGTTGATAAAGAACCAATAGTGTCAAACTATATGAAGTAATTCTGAGCTAAGTTTTCTTTGAATACTTAATCTTTCACAAGTGATTTAATTACTATATATCTCCTTCCTAAGAACCACCTCCTGCCTTTTGGAAAGGAGATAAGAAGAGGTAATTAAGAGATTTGCTGTTTACCTGAGATAAGGGTATATACTGCAGCTGGGAACACTGCCTGGCATGAGACAAGCACCCAAAGAATGGCAGTCATTACAATTGTTCACTGAGTTTAAAATTTAGAAACATTTATTCAACACTTACTGTGCCATGGACTTGGATTCTCTAGTAGCAAGTTTTATTTTGTTTACAGCAACACAGAGCTGCCCTCAGTTACCACTAGGCTTTCCCATGAGAAAAATAAATGGCTCAGGTCAGTATTTAGAGAAAACAACAACAAAAACAACCACAACAGCATCATTTTAAGTGAGAAAAATATGTTAGGACTGTACATTCTGGCCAGCTTGACTTGGCTGTTACTTGCTCTGATTAGCAGTAAATCTGTAGAGTTTGCTGAAACCAAGGGTGTTCCCCATACATTACAGCATTTTGCACCTGAAACCCACTTCAAATCTGGGAGTGAGAATAATGGCCCTTATACATACCTTACTCATCATGGGAAAAAAAACTGTATGACCGAATGGAAATCATTCTAAGACCACATTATGAGGAACATATGCCAAATATGTCTCATATATTACAGAGCATCTCTCTTTTTAATGAAAAACTTTTAGCAGCCCATAAATATGATTTAAATTTCTCCAAATCATTTAATCTGAATTGTTATTTAAAAGAAAATATATCACAAAAATACTTAAGCAGCACAGCATTCAATGGTTTAATCATTTCCCCTTATTTTGATTTTTTTTATAATTACAAGCTTAATTAGTTTTAGTATAATATCTTCAGCTTTTCTAAATTTGTTGGTTGATACGTTCAATAGATTTCTTCTTACATATATTTTAAATACCATAGAACTAGACTGAATATTAATCCCCGATAAATGGAAAAATATAGAGAAAAACTAGTCACAGTTTATGAATTTAGTACCATGGTATATTATTTGTTCTATAATTTCAAACTTCAATAATACATTTTTATAAGCCAAATTTTTCAAAATTTCCTTTGTATTCAATTAGAAAATTAGATTTTTTTCCAAATGTAATTTAGCTTGGATTTATACATTTTTGTTTGACTATTTCCAGAGGAGAAAAATATTTATTATCAGCAATACTTAGGAATTAGATAATATTGTGTAGCTTATCATATTATGTAGGGAACAATTTTTCCCACTTTTTATTTTACACCCAGAGTTGTCCCACAGTATCATATTACTTATCTCCCAAGGCACACACACTATTATGATATTATCATAGAGTTTAACCACATTTCTTAGATAAAAAGCTCCCTCCTTGACATTGTGGTGGTAGGAAATGATTGTTTTGCATTGTGAAAATGCAGAAAAAGCATTTATCTGGGTCAATTCTTTGTTCATTTTAACACATTAAGAACAAAAATGTCTACAGAATATAGGGTATCACATACACAGTGACTGTGGATTTACAAATGTTACATTTCAATGAAATAAGTATTTCTTTTGACCATGGATCTTTATTTCACTCAAGCTTGTCCAAAAAGGCTTGAATCCCCCCAAGAGAACTATATCTTGCTTTTCATAGAGAGGAATGTGCTGAGATGCAGTATTTCTACTGAGAAGACTGATGATGCATCTACTGTTTCTCTATTAAAAATAATTTTATCTGAAATATTGAAAATATTATATGTTTGCTTATGAGGATTTTAATTAGCCAATTTAAATGATATAATAACTGATAGCGGGTCTACCTGGTTTTCGCATGTGGTTTCCAAAAAGCTTTACAGAAATGGTGTAACCTCACCGCACAGACAGAGACAAACACAAACACAGACATAGATTAGATTAGATACTGCTGATATAGAGTATAAAGTATACATAACATACCAGATTAACATGGCTCAACATATCCAAAATTGTTGTAATTTTGTTTAACTGGAGATTACACTATGTAAAGGTTAGCAGATAATTTAAAGACTACCTTTATTAAATCATTTTTGAATTTGCTTATTAATGTTTGTAGTTTTCATTTAATATAGTAAGTTGTGTCAAGACAAAGTTAACCTCATAAGGGGAGCTGGCATATATTCCTTTCGCTTCTATTGTCTAGCAAATTTGGGGTAGAAACTGGTAACATTTTTTATTTTTACTTAAATGTCTGTTAGAAACTGCCAGTGAAGCTATCTGTGTCTGGAGTTTTCTTTGTGGGATACTTTGTTTTGTTTTGTTTTGTTTTTGAGACGGAGTCTTGCTCTGTTGCCCGGGCTGGAGTGCAGTGGCCGGATCTCAGCTCACTGCAAACTCCTCCTCCCGGGTTTACGCCATTCTCCTGCCTCAGCCTCCGGAGTAGCTGGGACTACAGGAGCCCGACACCTCGCCCGGCTAGTTTTTTGTATTTTTTAGTAGAGACGGGGTTTCACCGTGTTAGCCAGGATGGTCTCGATCTCCTGACCTCGTGATCCGCCCAAAGTGCTGGGATTACAGGCTTGAGCCACCGCGCCCGGCCTGTGGGATACTTTTTAATTACAAACTAAATTTTATTAAAATATATAGGATAAAAAAGATAGAAGACTATTCAATATATGAATTTCTTCTTGAGTAAGCATTGGTAATCTATGCTTTTGAAATTACTTGTCTATTTCACTTAACATATCAAATTCGTTGAAATTAGTTGTTCACAACCTACTCTCATTATCCTATTAAATAACATCTATGGCGATAATGGTAATATGTGTTTTCTCTTATTTTCTTGACCAATCTGAGTAGAGTCTTGTCTATTATCTGGACCTATTTTTTTTGAAAACACCTTTTGGTTTGATCAATGTTCTCTATTTTTGTTTTTTAATTTCATTTATTTATGCTCTTATCTTTAATATTCCCTACCCTCTGCTTGATTTATACTTAATTTCCTCTTCTTTCTCTAAGTTCTTAAGGGAAAAGCTTAGACTGCTTGCATGTCTTCGTTTGAGACTCATCTGTTCATGTTTCTTGCCTCCTTTTTAATGGGGTTGTTATTTGTTTTTTGCTTGTTAAGTTCTTTATAAATTCTGAGTACTAGATCTTTGTCAGATATATAGCTTGCAAATGTTTTCTCACATTCTGTAGATTGTCTGATTAATCTGTTGATAGTATCTTTTGCTGTGCAGAAGCTCTTTAGTTTAATTAGGTAGAATTTTTCAATTTTTGTTTTTGTTGTAATTTCTTTGGAAAACTTACTCATCAATTACATCCCAAGGCCAATGTCAAGAATGATGTTTCCCATGCTTTCTTGTAGGATTCTTAGTTTGAGGCCTTACATTTAAATCTTTAATTGATCTTCAGTTAATTTTTGTATATGGTGAAAGGTAGGAGTCCAGTTTCTTTCTTCTGAATATCGCTAGCCAGCAATGAAATGCCCAACATCAGAGAAATGAAAAGCAAAACAATAATGAGACACCATCCCACACCAATCAGAATGGTTATTATTAAAAAGTCAAAAAAGCAACAGATGTTGGTGAGACTGAGGAGAAAAGAGAGAACGTGTACATTGTTGGTGGGAATGTAAATTAGTCCAGCCACTGTGGAAATCAGTTTGGACATTTTCCAAAGAACTTAAAACAGAACTAACATTCAACCCAGTAACGCCATTACTGGTATATATTCAAAAGAAAACAAACTGTTCTGCCAAAAGACACATGTATTTTCAATGCAGTACTAGTCACAATAGCAAAGACATGGAATGAACCTATATATCCATCAATAATAGATCAAAGAAAATGTGGTAGATATACATCATGGAATACTATGCAGTCATGAAAAAGAACAAAGTAATTTCCTTGCAGCAATGTGGAGGCAGCTAGGGACTATTATCTAAGTCAATTAATGCAGGAACAGAGAACCAAATGGGGCATATTCTCACTTATAAGTGGGAAGTAAACACTGGGTAAGCATGGACATAAAGATGACAACAATAAACTCTGGGTCCTACTAGAGTGGGGTGGGAGGAAGGAGGATGAGGATTGAAAAACTAACTATTAGGTACTACACCCACTACCTAGGTGTCAGGATTGATTGTACCAAATACCTCAGCATCATGCAATACACCCTTGTAATAAACCTACACATGTACCCTGAATCTAAAATTAAAGTTGATATCATTTTTTTAAAAAGCAAACAAATATATATATACGTGTGTGTGTTTGTGTGTGTGTGTCTGTGTATGTGTATCTTTTTAATTTCACTTGTGACTACCACTTTAATCCATGGCTTATTTAGAAGTTTAATTTCCAAATATTTAATAATTTCTAGTTTAATTATATTTTTGTCAGATAATATATATCACATGATTTCAATTCTGTAGATGTTTGTTTAATGATTCAGATATGGGTTACTAGGTGACTATCATGTATGCACTTAAAAAGAATGTGCATTTTGCTCCTTGGGGGTTATATGTTCAATAAATGTCAATTTCGTTAAGTTGGTTGATAGTGTTATTCAGGTCTTCTATACATTTATTGATTTTCTCACTTTTTGTAGTATTGGCTACTTAGAGACAAACGTTGCAGTTTCCAACTCTAATAGTGGATATGTGCATTTCCTTTTGGTTTCTATCAGTTTTTGCTTTGTATGCATTAAAATTATGTTGTTAGGTGCAAACACATTTGGCACTACATTTACATTTATTGTAATTTTAATATCATTGGATTTAAAGCTACCATATACTAGTTACATATTCTCGTTATATTCTATTTGCCCCACATATTCCCCATTCTTTTTTTGTCTTCTTTTCTGCCTTTTGAATTAACTGAATTTTTGTGATGTAACTTTTTCTCCACTAATGGCTTCTTAGCTATATCTCTTAGTCTTGCCTGGTGCACCTAGGACCTGTGGTGTGTCCTTTTCAGCATTCTTGCTTCTCCTCCCAGTGGTAGCCAAACTCTGTCTTCTATCTGTGGTTGCCTTTGGGCACGTGTTGTGTCACCTGCCCTCTCTTGGAGGAAAAATGGTTCTTCTGCTCAAGAGTAGTCTGTTCCACTGCTCAAAGGTGGTCTTGTCTTTCCTCAACCAGAGAGATTTTGCTTCTACCTCAGCTTTAGAAGGAAACTGGCTAAGACAGTTTCCAATATCTTACCCAGAACAAAAGCATTTTCCTTCTACTCCTCCCCAAGAAGCAAGAGCTTTTATCCTGCTTTGGGGAAGACGGGTGAGAGAATGTGCTCCCCCAGAGACTTAACATTATTGCACACTTCTCTGGTCTTTCACCCTGTCCCAAATCTTTCTCTTGAGCACCAAAAAAAGTCTATGGAAAATAACGTAGCATTGATTGCAAACTCTCTTTGTTTCTGTGGCCCCCAAGTATCTCAAACCAACTCATCTTGCTGTAATTGGGATTTGCTAACTCATCCAATTCCCCAGCTTCTGATTGCTTATAGGCAGCCACCTTTTTCTCATATGCTCTGCCAAATCTGAAACAGCCTATGTCACCTGTCTTCATTGGAGAGATCTTGCTCCTCTTTGAAATTCAGTTTATTTGATGGCTTTGCCACCACAGCTGTCTGATGAGCTCAAGAAGATTATAAATGTTGAGAGAACAAGGCTTCTTCTCTATGATCAGGCGAGAAAATTCAAGTGGAATCCATGTTCTTTTAGGACTTTCTACTGCCAAGTAGAAGTCTAAGTCTTCTTTCTCGTGTGAGATTAATAGGACATTTTCTTTGGTATCTTTTATTGAAGTGTGTTTCACAAAATACCTGAACTGCTAAATAGTTCTGGAAATCAGATGAGAAAAAAACAAACAAATGAACAACAGCAACACAAAAGTCTAGGAAATGAATCCCGTGTTTTCCAAAATATATATGACCACAGAATTCTATATTTTGCTTGAGAAGCTTTTTTGAGTGAGGGATTCTAAGTATTTTCCCTCCCTCTGTCTCCCTCCTTCCTCTTTATCTCTCTTTTAATTAGAAAAATTTGACTATGTTTCAGTCAATCCGTACTTCTACTGTACTCTGATTTCTCAATAATAGTTATATAAACAAATCTTTGCTTTTTTGTTTACGATTCCAACACCTTCCTAGGTAAATTTGGATGGTTTTTACTCTTCCCAAGATCGATCTATGAAGATTTACCATTACTATGTAAAAATCTGAATTTGCAAAGTATAAATTGATTACCAATAAAAATGTTCTTCTGTTAATTTACTGTGATATTTATATAAGTACTGTTAATAATAATGATGTCTTACATTTATCTATAAAATTGTTATTCATCATAGAATAGTAAATATTTCTGAACTAATCGGCTACACTGACTTACACATTAGATTGTAAAGAACTATTATCATCACTGAGATTATTTCTTCCTACAATTTAAGCATCTATTAAATATTATCACAATGTCCAAAAAGCTTTTGTCTATTTACAGAATTCATAAAGCCAAGAATGATTATAATGTCGACAATGACATCAGCATTTTGTTAGAACGTTTCAAAAACAATATTTAAGTAGAAGATATCAAAGGAAACAAAACAAATTCTTTATTTTTTTAAACATCTGAGGTAATTTTTTGTGTTATATCTTAAACTATTCAAAAAAAAGGCTGAAAGGGAGTAGCTAATGTGAAACTAGTCCTTCATTTTTCATACATCTGTATGAAACCTTCACTATTCCTTTTCTGTCAAACTATTTCTTGAATAATTTGTTATTTATCTTACATGTTGTTCTGTATTTCACCTTTAGTGGGCTATATGTTTGTGGGTTTTAAACATTGTTTATCCTTTGTAGACACTTTTTCTTCATCACCAGAGGAATTTCATGAGACAATATAAATAATCCTTTAAAAAATTATATTTTGGCCAGGCGCAGTGGCTCACGCCAGAATTTTGGGAGGCCGAGGTGGGCGGATCACCTGAGATTGGGAGTTCAGGACCAGCCTGAGCAACATGGAGAAACCCTGTCTCTACTAAAAATAAAAAATTAAAATAGCTGGTAACGGTGGTGCGTGCCTGTAATCCCAGCTACTCAGGAGGCTGAGGCATGACAATCGCTTGAACCTGGGAGGTGGAGGTTGCGGTGAGTCAAGATCATGCTATCGTACTCCTCCCTCCTGGGCAACAAGAGCAAAACTCCGTCTCAAAAAAAAAAAAATCTGTTATATTATTGAAGCCTTTGAGATGCCTTCAAAACAGTGTATTGTTATGTTAACTATATGAATCTTAGCAGAGTAAAATTTTATTATAACTTTTATTCTTGGTCTTTCTGCTCCTCAACTTGTCTGCATCTAATAAATAGATGAAATGAGGACCCACTATATCCTAAATTGAGTACTTTAGCTAATTTTAGTACGCCTTCTCAGTTTTTTGAGTTATTTTCAAAAGCTTAAAGCACAAAACAGTGCAAGAATAATATAACAAAGATTCATATATTAAATTCCCAACACGATTTTATCATTTTTTTCAGCTTTCTTAGAAATATTTTTAAAATAGCACATAATTAATATTTTGGTTGGCCATTCTTTTTCTTTTCTTTCCCTAATGGCATAAAGAAACAACTACAATGAACTTATATTAAAACTGCCACAAGGCATTGTTTTTTGTAGAGCTTGAGAGGAAATTTTGTTGTTGCTTTTCTTTTAGTTGAATCTATTGACACATATTCTTTATGTGACTTGAGATTTTTTGCCCTGCGAATTTACCTCAGTGAAGATTGTTCTTTATGGCAGTTCCACTTCCTAGCTGGTAAAGATGGCCCCTATAGAGTGGTTTTTGTTTTTACCTCATCTAGAGACCTATGGATTTCTGTTGAACACGGCACTCCATTCCTTAAAAGACTCTTTCCATCAAACCTTTAGTAATTCTCCTTTGAATACTTTCTGACCAGGTTCGACCTTAGCCTGAGAAAGAATTCTGCTAAATCAATTTAGTGAAAATCCCCTGATCTTGGTATCTGACCATCATCCATATCTTATTACCCTGGCCTACTTTCAGAGATAATTGTGATGAGTCAAACTAAAATCTCCCTTACTCCTTATGTTTTACCTTAGTAATTTTCCATTCATTAACTGAGCCTTGCTACTTGGCTATCAATTCCCACTTGTACATACTGTATTTGGAATTGAGTTCAATCTCGCTCCCATTGCAAGACCCCATTGCCATGGTTCCTATACCTGTTGCAATGACACCTCTTGAATAAAGACTGCCTCACCATCTTTAATAAGTGCCCAGAGAGGACTTTCTCCTTTATTACTGCATCTAGAAAAAGCTGGCAGGAGTTTTGTTCATTCTTCTTTAAAGACCAGGAAGTCTTTAGATTCCTGGCTGACTTTAGGTATGTAAGTTTTAGTTCTTTTCTTTCTGAGTGGCATGAAGTTAGACACACCAGCTTTAGCTATTAAACCTAGCCTTTAACGTTCAATGCCCCTGCGAATAATTTCAGAATAAGCCCACCAGTACCTTCTGGACTTGAGCTGTATTTTATTTTAAGGTAGAAATGGTGTTTCACCATGTTCCCCAGGCTGGTCTC
>NW_012118487.1:20899269-20923486 GCF_000951035.1 Colobus angolensis palliatus | reverse complement strand
AAAAAAATACAAAAAATTACCTGGGCATGGTGGCAGATGCCTGTAATCCAGCTACTTGGGAGGCTGAGGCAGGAGAATCGCTTGAACCCAGGAGGCAGAGGTTGCAGTGGGCCGAGATCGTGCCACTGCACTTCAGCCTGGGCAACAGAGCAAGACTCCCGTCTTAAAAAAAAAAAAAAAAACTTTCTCATATAGTGCTAACATATTTGTCTTATGAGGATTAGTGTCTGTCGTTACGTTTTTCATTCAATCTGTTGTCTTTCTGGTTGTTGGAATGATGAGCAACTTCCTACCGAAACCTAGACATTTGGGGCACTATTTTATAAGTAGGATCTGATTCATACTTCATTTTAGTTGGCCTTTTCTGACACTACTATGGCAGAAGTGAGAGGGCCACCATCTCATTACTGCCAGATGGTTTCAGAAGCCTGCTTCACTGTTCCATCACTCTTGACACTGAGGAGTTGTGCTTCCTGGTTACAGATGAGCGACAGGGGAGTTCTTATTCCCTAGTACGCTACCACTCATATGGAATGTCTCACTGTTGTTGCTAAAATAACCTCCACTGACCACAGGAAGAAGGGGTCTCATTACTACTAGGTGGTAGTGAAAGTCTTGACTTTCCACTAGGCTTCCTCTTATACCATTCTGTTTGGTAGTTAGACATTAGCAAGGCATAAGAGAAGACAGCAAAAAAAGGCTGTCACTAAGGCCGCCCGTGGCTGGCCCACCTAAGTATAGTCCCAGAACTGCCCTAACTCCACACTAATGGATGAAGTTCCTGGTAAAGTCTGCGGCCAGAAAATCATGGGGAATGAAGAACTAGAGAAAATCTCCTAAAATCGCACAGGCCCAGTAACATAGAACTGTGTCCTCAAGTTCACCCGAAGCTCATTTACCATCATTATAATCAATTTACATCTGGTTTTACCTCCTGGCTGTGGGCTTTTCTTAACAAATTATGGGTATGAATGTGCACAGTTTAATTTTAGCTATATAACCAGAAACTGCCAATCAAATGCCATCATCCTGTCATTCAGACACAGCCCAATCCTCAACTCTTCCCCACAAAACCCTCATAAAAGTCGCCTGGGTTTTGTAAAGAGGGGCTGATTTCACTTCAGGAAAATCAGTCCACTCTCCCTCTGAGTGTGTATTACTGTGCTTCAATAAACTTTGCTTTGAGCTTGCATTTTAGTGATAGTTTGCAATTCTTTACTCACTATCACAAGAACTGAGATTGCTGGTCCAGAGCTTCAGCTCCATTGACCTCCTCAGTTAAAGGGTCTATCCCAGTGCAGAATTCCTAGTAATATCTTCAGTAGGAAAAAGGAGTGGTGTCTCATTATCTCCAGGGGAAGTGAAGTCTAAGTATTGACACTTGAGTGTAGGGAGACTCATTTCCACCTAGTGGAGAGGAAAATTCCAGCTCCCTACACAGCATTTTTTCATAGTACTTAGGTACATAGTTGGGGTACTTCACAATCACTTGAAAATGTTGGAAGTCCAGGCTCCCTATTCAGCCCTGTCTGATTTGGGTGAATATTGGCTACATTATTTTTAAAATCTTATTTAGATGCAAGAGAGCAATTATTGTCTAAAATTTTCTCTCTTGCTAGATTTAACTTGTTCTTGCCCTTTGGCTACAAAGAGAAGAGGGTTTAGTTGGACTTTTTTGTTTGTTTATTTTATCTGTACCCATCATATCTAATGCTTCTGGGCTTTCCAGTTTCTGGATTTTCTAGTTTGTCAGCTCCAAGTCTTATTTATATAATGCAAAGATAAAATAAAATAAAATAAACCAGGGAACTTACCTATTCCTTGGTTGCTGAGGTCCCTAGCTGGTTGGCCACCTTCTCCCTACATTTCAGAGTCATGTTTTTCATAGACATAATTTTCAAATTTCTAATTGCACTTAGAAGAAAGAATAGGAAAACCTATGTCTAATTCATCTTTCCAGAAGCAAAAGTTTTTAAACTAATTTTAGGCCGGGTGCGGTGGCTCAAGCCTGTAATCCCAGCACTTTGGGAGGCCAAGACGGGAGGATCACGAGGTCAGGAGATCGAGACCATCCTGGCTAACATGGTGAAACCCCGTCTCTACTAAAAAAAAAAAAAAAATACAAAAAACTAGCCGGGCGAGGTGGCAGGCGCCTGTAGTCCCAGCTTACTGGGGAGGCTGAGGTAGGAGAATGGCGTGAACCCGGGAGGCGGAGCTTGCAGTGAGCTGAGATCTGGCCACTGCGCTCCAGCCTGGGCGACAGAGCGAGACTCCATCTCAAAAAAAAAAAAAAAAAAAAAATACTAATTTTAGAGTGATTCTTTGAGAGGAAAGAAGCAAGCCTAAGTGTTGTGGGTCTGAAGTTTAACTCTTCAATTATTAGAGACTGATATAAACACGCTAGAAATTTGGGTACAAAAAGGCTTTAAACATGGAGCTGTGGCTATTTAACTGAAGATCAGTTATCAATTCCTAATTTCTTCAATCATTTCCATTTCTGGCTGTGGAGTGCCAGATGTTAGCTATACAAGTAGGATGTCATAGAATAATAAGAATATTGAGTGTAGATTCAAGCAAAACAAAAACAATTTCACTTAAATTTTTACAATTATAAATTGTCAATTTACAATTTTTTTTTAAATGTCTTAAAGTAAGAAAAAATAAAGATTATTTTACATTATGCTTCTGGTTTCTACTGTTAAAAAATAAGGAATCATTCTTTATTTCTTCAAAATTTAAATCTACTTAGTTTTCCTGTACTTTCTAGCTCTTATTTTTGTGTCCATCACTTTTCAGTAGTTCTTATAAATATGCCCTTCCTTAATTTGTTTTCATTTCTTACTGTGGAAAATTATAAAAAAATAAAAACTATATAGTGTCCATAAGTGCCCCTTTTTTTGCATACATGTTATTGCAAAGTAATATTACAAATCCTCCCCTCTGTCTGTGGAAGGCAGAATTTGAAGAAGATCTCGACGATTCCTACCTCCTGCTCTACACAGCCTATATGATGCCTTCTTGAGTATGAGCAATATCAGTGACTAGGATGAGATATTTCTCCCATGATTAGGTTATGTTATCTGGCAAAGGTGAAGGGATCTTTCAGATGCAATTAAGCCTCTAGTCAGTTGACTGTGAGTTAATCAAAAAGGACATCAGTACATTTGGACCTCACCTAACAGGTGAGTCCTTTAAAAATGGTATAGAAGTAAGGGACAAGATACAGCAGCAAAAATTATCTTACTAGTCTTAAAAAAAGAAGCCACCATGAATCTTGTAGTTTCAAGGAAATAAATTTTGCCAACCATCTGGGAGCTTGGAAGACAGCCCTGAGACTCCCACACGACCCTAGCCCTGGCCCATGCTTGATTGCAGCCTTGTAAGTACTCAAGCAAAGGATCCAGTTGGCTCTGAATCTATAGAAAGGGTGACAGTATTAAATGCATGTTGTTTGAAACCACTAAGTCATAATTTGCTGTGCAATAAGAAAATAACTAATACGTGTCTCTCTCTGTATCCCTTGAATTTAGTTTGACAATGTAACTTCGTTTGTCAATGGGATGTTGCCAAAGGTGACATGAACAGAGGCTTGAAAGCATCTTAAATGATGGGGCTTGAGACTCTGAGATCATTATGTAGAAAAGGCTGAGCTAGTTTGCTAAGTGATGAGAGACATGGCCTAGCTATCCTCATCATCCTAGATTACATTGAGCTAATGACCAGGTATGTGAATGTGTCCATTTTAGACAATTCAACCCCAGCCCAGCAACCAGCTAAGCATAAACACAATGTGGGCCAGCAGCGTGTGACTGAGCCAGCCCAGACTGAAAGTGGTTCTAAGCCACTACAATTTTGGGGAAGTTACTTAGAAAAGCCCACTGATGTCTTGTGTTTCTCTGGGTCAAAAACAAACAAATTAACAAAAATGGCTACCTGAGTTCAAATTCTATCACCGTCCTTTACTAGTTACTTGATTTGTATTAACCACTTTTCTCCATCTTTGAGTAGGGTATGATATGACTACCTTAGAGTATTTTTGTAGTGACTATAGGAAATTGATGTAATACATGTCTTAGCATATACTTTATGTTATGGTCTATTCTATGAATCAACCTGGCTAGGCCACAATATCCAGATGTTTGATAAAACATAATTCTAGATGGTTCTGTGAAGGCATTTTTTTTAGATGCAATTAACTATTAAATCAGTAAACTTTGAGTAAAGAAATTACCCTTTATAATGGGATTGAGCCTCATCCAATCAGCTGAAGACCATACAAGCAAAAGGTTGACTTCTTGCCAGTAGACCACCTTGGACTCAAACTGCAGCACTTTTCTGGGTGTCTTGCCTGCCAGTGTCTGTCTGTCTGTCTGTCTCTTTCTTGATATATGTATAGATAGATATATATCAGTATATTATCTATCTATCTATCTATCTATCTATCTATCTATCTATCTATCTATATATCTATGTAGATCCTATTTGTTGTTTCTTTGGAGAACCCTGGCTAATACCAGTGTATATACAATGGGTAACTATCATCACTTTTCCTGACTATAGTTGCTCAAAATATGCTGAAATAGCTCTGTGCTTAGTGATATCTGGTTCTAATCTTATTGTCCTTGGGTTTTTTCTTTGTTGATATTTGGATTGCTAGGGAAGAATACAAATGCATGTGCTGTTATCAAAAGTAAAATATTTGTGAATAGGTGTAACCTAGTATGAAAATTCACAAACATGATTGAATTTGCTATAATCTAATATGTTAAACAAATACAAAATTTTTTACTGTAACCCACACTATTCAGTAATATTATACCACATTCAATAATTTATGAATCTTTCTCATATCACAGATAAGGATAAATTAGCTACAAGAAATCATATTTTATAATTCTAAAATCTTGAAATCATATATTAATTAGTAATTTAGGACTGAATCATTTGGCCAAAAGAACAATTGGCAAACCAAAATAAATTTTTCCTTTTAATAAATGTTTATTAATGTAAAAAAGTGACACCGGGCATATGAAATTTTAGCAAAAAAACCATGTGCCCTATACAAATACACTTTCTTGTACAAAAAAATTGATAAATCTAATTGTGGCTTTAATTTATGTTAAATATTTCACTTTGTGCTGTAATTTATAATCTTACATGTTTTCTTGAATTTCAGAAAAAAAAAAAATACTTCCTGAGTACTATTTAAGTAATTGTTTCTATTTTGTAAACAATGTCTCTAGGAGAACAAACAAACCAACTTTACCAGAGGGTAGAAAACAGGGTTGGGAGCTCAGTTTGCAAATGGCCAGAACATCTCTTTTATAATTACCAAGCAATAGTTCAACAATTTCAAACTCATAATCCAAAATGCCCTGTTCTGAATTTTTCCCGCCACGTTATTAACTAGGTGATTTTTAAAGCAATGGGACAAAAAATACTCTAAGATGCAATAAAATTAGCTGCATAATGGTATACAGTCACATGTCACTTAACTGTGGGAATAGATTCTGAGAAATGCATCTTGAGATGACGTGGTCCTCTTGAGAACATCACAGAATACACTTACCTAAGCCTAGAGAGTATACCCTATATGGTAAAAGCAGTTGCTGCTAGGCTACAAACCTGCACAGCATGCTCCTGCACTGAATACTGTAGGCAATTAAAACACAATGGGAACTATTTGTGCATCTAAACATGTCTAAAGATAAAAAAGGCAATGCTTTGAGCTAAGACTAAATGAGGGCTACAACCTCACTAAGAAATAAGAATTTTTCAGCACCTTTATAACCTATGAGACCATCTTTATATATGCCATCCACCCTTGACTGAAACGTTGATATGTGGTAAATGACTTCTTTTTGATCTGCCAGGGATTATGGCTAAAAAGGAAAATGAGAGAAATGCTATTACTATACTAAAGGTATAAGAATATAGCAAAAAAAGTTTAATATGTTTCTATAATTTGCCTTTTAAGTGACAGATTCGTATTGTAAAAAATATGTTCATATTGTAAAAAATACATGATATAAATGCAGGTAATATTATCATATATAATTTTAGATTATTAGATTATATTGTAGATTAATAGATTATCCTTTTAATTAATTTGGACTAATATTGTAGTCCAAACATCCTAACAGTGAATAGGAATAAACAAGGCTGAAAGAATATGTGATTCATCCTAAGTGAAAAAAAAGATGTCTAATATTTAATATTTCAGACACAAACCGAAACATCATTGGTCACACATTTTTGTTAGACAGTTGGTAAAATACTTTAAAGCCTGCTTTTATTTTTGACATTTGCTCACTTTACTTCACATACCTGAAATTGGTATACTATAATACCCTCTGTAAATAATAGGAGCTTAATACTGTACTGTGCTAGTGTTATGTTTTATTTATATTTTAATGATTTGGGTGTAATTTCTTAGGTCTCTGGTAATTCGTAAGGCAATTTAAAAATTTTCAACAGCCTAACAGAATATTGTAGTCTTTAATGACATATTTAAGAAACAAACCAGAAGATTTAAGAAGAAAATTGATCCCTAATTTTCCAAGAAATGTACACAAAACAGTATCAACCCAGGTAAATGTTCCTAAAATGTGGTTAAATCATAAAGTACATTAAACCAAATCTATCTAACAAGAAGAAAGACTGTGCTTAATTTTGTCAAAAAGTTGTCTTTTGACAAAAGTATAATGCTACCCTGTGAGTAAGCAGAATAATCCCACTAGCCATCAAGAGATCTATTTAAAAAAAAAAGTGAGAGAAAAAAGAAAACAAAAATCGAGCATTCATTTACATCAAAATGGAAGACTGATAGGACATCCTGTATTACAAAATTCTGGTCATATGATAGATTAAATAAGACAGATGTAAGTTTCTTTTTCAAGCTAAGTGCTTTTCATTTACCAGTTTACAGGCCTTTTGGGAGGAGTTAAGCAACTTTGGCGATTCCTTTTATTTTATTACTCAGTCAGATATGTAGTATAGGGAGACTTGTTAAACATTTATTGAATTTCTGCCTTCAGGTCAATTATTTATATAAATTAAAGGTTTCTGAGGAATGCAACATATCAAGATGTTATATTTTCTAATATCATAAGTCACCTGAATACTCTAAACTTGCAATTCTGAGGGAAAACAGTATTGATTCTCTGTTCAGGAATATGTAGATATTTCTACCTGGACACAGTGTTGTGACGGAACAATCAGCACCGGAGATTATGCTTATGACACATTAGTAAGCCACCTTCATGCTGTCCTAGAATCTGGAGAAAGTAGAGCATTTCGGGGTAAAACTAAGCCACAATTCAAAAGGAAAATCCTAGTTTGTTTGTTTGTTTGTTTTAATAAGAATTGTGTTTACTTTTTTTACAGCTTATAATGACAATTTTCAGGATTATTTTAATAATCCAACACCAGACATCTCGGTATAGGTCAGCTTTAAAAAAGACTGATTAGGCAGAAATTGCTCTACATACAATGAAATAAACAGAAAAACAAAAGCAACATCACTAAAGTTTTGATAATTCAAATGTCAAGCACATAATAATTCAAAGACTTCTAGTTATGCAGCCAAACCGGCAAAAGAGTTGTATCATCTGCATTCTGTGAACATTTCATGAAACTACTAAAATCAAAGCTAGGAACCATCTGGCTTGTAACCCAAAATAAATCACAATCAAGTTTCCTACAAATTACACACTATCGTTCTTAAAATTCAGAATATTGGATAGTGGTGTTCTCCTGGAAACTTCTAAAAAATTATAACAACCAAAACTTCAGTTCTGAAGCAGTACCTTATAGCTACCATAGTAATTTCAGTATTTATTTGCATTAAAGTTTATAAATGCTCATATTGCAAGTTACTTACAAACTGATGGAGTACAGTAGAGCTTTGATCAATGAACTCTTCAAATGACTACAGCATAGATGTACTTTTATTGACTAGAAAAGGGAGTCAGAAACTTTGAATTTGAGGAAAAGGGGAAAAAATACTAAAACATTTGCCTGTGGTTTATCTCTGTCAGGGTTTCCAGCATCCTTGTGGCCAATCAGTTGGCTTTAAGGCAGACAGAATTCTTTTTGCTACAGAGTGATGTTTTGAAACACTCTGAGATATAAAACACAATGTAGAGAAATGGTCGATAAGCGTCTTTTGCTGGATGTACTAGGAAAGGATTCCCATTTGAAATGCTTGGTGTGCTGCCAGGTGCTTTTAGTGTTCCAGGCTGGATACCTCATGAAACAAGTACTTGCCTTCAAAAACAGTCTGATGAACAAAAGTGAGCCAACATTTGAACTCTTGTGTATGTACTAACAGAATATATTATATCCACATTTGCTACTCTTTGGTTTAGAGCTTAAATATGAGGCGCTTGTGCAGGTGGTCACTGATAAGATTCTGGAAGCCAACATGCCGGCCAGTGTTTGAGGAGAGCATGTGCATATTTCCTGGTGTAATTTCTTCCTGTATGCTACTGTTTTCCTCTTTTTTTTTTTTTTTGTTACTCCCTTAGTTCCAAGTGCAATGCTATGCCCTTTCTGTATTATCACATGGATAATTTTGTTTACTATTTTATTCTGACAGGTGATGTAAACTACGCCATGGATTGCTGTTCAATATTTACCACCACCATGGGCATCATTAGACTTCATTTTATTCAGAAAATCAAGAAATCATTTAACCAACTTGAATATACTCAGAGAATTTAGAAATATATGAATATCTAAAACACAGGCCTTGTCACTGAGACTATAGTTTGTGGAAGTGAGGCATATAGTCCTTTAAATAGATTAGAAAAATACTATATACAAGCAATATTAAAGGGCTGATAACTAACTGGTATCTTGATCAGTAAATTTTTTGTATTCATTCCTGTTTCTACACACATAATTTATGTGTGTGCATTTGTATTTCTGTCAGTCTGTATATTACATGTATTGTATGTATATATAATATAATACATATCATATTACATATATTACATTATATTACATATAAAGGAGATGGTAATTCCTTCATTTAGCAAAAATAAAAAGAAATTCAAATCTGCTCATTCTGTACTATAGTGGATAGTTTTATTTGGTTGATGCAAAAGTAGATGCAAAAGTAATTGTATGTGTGGTTTTTTTTTTTTGTCATTAAAAGTAATGTAAGTAACATGGAGTCTGCACCCCACAGGAGAGACCACTAATAATAGGCACAATTAGAGAAAAATTATTTAATACTTGTTTGGCCAGGGAAGGTTTCATAAGACAGCATGAAATTTAAAGGCATCTAGATTCATTTACTATTATAAAACATCTTATTTTACTGTGTTAAAATACAACATAACATAAAATTTACCAGAGTCATCATTTTTTATACACACATTTCTGTAGAATTAAGTACATTCACATTGTTGTATTATTACAACAATGTAGTTTTCATCATGCAAAACTGCAACTCTGTACTCATTAAACAGCAACTCTCCATTCACCCTTTCTTCCCCAGTTCCTGGCAACTGCCATTCTACTCTCTGTCTCAATGAATTTGTGTTAGCTACCTCATGTAAGTGGAATCATAGTACCTGTCTTTCTGGGACTGGCATTAGCATAATGCCCTGAGGTTCATCCATATTGTAGCATGTACCAGAATTCTCTAACTTTTTAAAGAATTAATAATATTTCATTTATGTATATATCACATTTTGTTTATTCACTTATCTCTCCATAGACACCTGGATTGCTTCCCACCTTTTAGATAATGGAAGGAATGCTATTATGGACACAGGTCTACAAATTTTTCTTTAATACTCTGCTTTCATTTTTGCGGGGGTATAACCCAGAAGTGGAATTGCTGGATCATATGGTAATTGTATTGTTAACTACTTTAGGAACTGCCATACTGTTTTCCATAGCAATTGCATCATTTTACGTTCCCATCACTGTATACAAGGGTTTCTCTGCATCTTTATCAACACTTATTTTCTGTTTTTTGACAGTAGACTGTAGACATATAAATGTGTCTAAGGTGGTGTATCTCAATGTGGGTCATTTGCTATGTTTTAATAAAAAAAATTTGAATGGAATAAAAGATCTCTATAGTTAAAGTGCTATGCAATATTGTGATATAATAGGGTTCTGGAGTTTGAAGTACTCTGAATGTGATGCTAAGAAATTTGAATTTTATTTTAAGGAAAATAAGTGAAAAATAAAACTCTAAACTTTCCAGTCAGTGGAATGAACCGGACTTTCTCGTGGCAAAGGAGATTCCAGAGAAACCTTGAAAACTGAGTTGCTGCCATGATAGGATAGGAGGTCAGACAGGCCCCATTAAACCCCCTCCATCCCTAACCACCATTAGGCTTTCTTCACTAAGAGTTAAACAGAAAGGAACCCTTTGGAAAGACCTGTACCACTCCTGACACTGCCCTGCTCTCCTGTGGTTTCCATAAAACAACCAACTAGCATTCTTTTCCAATAAGACAGCACCAACCATAGAGGGGTTCTGTCCCGTCGTAAGTCCCCATCTTGTTCTTTCCTTCCTCACAGTGTTTGCTTTTGGCTTCTGACCAGAGGCTATGCTTCCCAGGCTGTCAGTACAGACCCCTGCATGCTACAACCCTTAATGAGAAATGAACCTCTCCTTTCCAAATCTAGGAACTTCAATCTTTAGATGACAGAAGTCAGCAGAGGTTTTAAAGGAAAGAGGTACATATAATATATGGAAACACTATGTAGGATTGAATAAAGTAGAAGTCTCAAAACATATTGTTAAAATGGTAACTGTTGCATTTTATTGTTCATATTATAATATTAACATAACTATGAGAAAATAAGTATATGAACTGCCTGTAAAAGTCTGAATTAGTGAGACCATCTTTGCACTAGATGTAAGCAGTTTTCAGTTTTAACCTCAATTTCTAGGCTGGTTATTTTCTTCTTGCTTTTATGGTGTGATTTTTTTTTCTTTTATAAAATAAAGACCTAATATCATCTCTAAAATTATAAATTCTCAAAGGAAAAAACCTGAAATTTGATGACAAATTTAAAATTGTATCTATGTAGAGATTGAAATAGGTTGCTAGTATTTCTAAAAATTAAATCATATTTTATAATTTATTCAATACAAAAAACAGTAATAGAAGAAGAACTAAAACTGGCAATAGGTGAAATTCAAAGTCAAATGTAAGATAGGCAAATAGTTATTTTATTGTAAGAATAAGTATGAAGACTTTTTTCTAAATTGTTTACATCAATTTTATAACATAAAAATGGAAATATTAGGCAGCATAAAATTTTTCCTACATGTTGATCTCCTCTTATTTTTATAAATTATTTTCACAGAGGACCATTTTTTTTTTTTGAAACTGAAACAACTATTCAAGGTCACAATAACATCTTCTAATTTGGTGTGCACAAAGGCATTAAAACTCTCAATTTTTCACTCAGAAGTTTTCAAAGCATTTTACAGGATGAGTAATGGAACTAAATAGCAGTTGTATGGTGGGCTGGGCACAGTGGCTCACTCCTGTAATCCCAGCACTCAGAGAGGCAGAGGTAGGTGGTTCACTTGAGGCCAGGAGTTCCAGACCAGCCTGGCCAATATGGTGAAAAATCATCTCTACTAAAAATACTAGATTAGCTGGGCATGGTGGCACGAGTCTGTAATCTCAGCTACTTGGGAGGCTGAGGCATGAGAATAGCTTGAACCCAGGAGGTGGAGGTTGCAGTGAGCTGAGATCACATCACTGCACTTTACCCTGGGCGACAGAGCAAGACTCTGTCAAAAAAAAAAAAAAGATGGTCTCCAAAGTCAGCCATAGACAGAATCAATAATGAAATTAGGCAAAAACAAAGCACCATTTTCTACAAAATGTAAATCAGCCTTTTAAAACAATGTTAGTTTGAGCAATATGAAATTGTCTGACATTCTATGATTTTTTACCTACAAAAAGGCAATTTCATATAGCTCAACTCAATATATTTTGCATTTCCTGCTGGTATTCTAACCATTGTAGATATATTGAACTTTTACATAAATGAACTCTCCCTCCCTAAGCAAAGAAGAATAGTACTGTCCTACATGAGCAACCCTTAGAATGTTAGAATTTCATTGCATTGGTGTTCATGTTTTGTGTAGATTCTTGGTGTAAGAGGAGGATTCTGATACTCATTTTGTTTTCCAACAGCACTTTAACATGGTAGTCAGTACACAGTAAACTCTGAACAAATATGTGATTTGATTTGAAATACAAATATATTCTATTTTCAATTGTCCAAATCCTGATTTAACGAACAGATTATGTTTGCTATTGTTTGTTCATCTTTGTTCACTGAGCAGAATAATTAAGAAATACCCAGATAGTTCCAATGAATTGGATTCTTTGACTCTGTTAAAAACAACTTTGTAAAAATGTACAGCCTCACCATCAGTTATAATTCATTTCAAGATTTCTGTCAATCATATTATACACTGTCCATAATACTTAAAGTAATGTATGCTATTTTTATATAACTTAAGAACTTAATTCTCAAAAATATGTTATCAAAATTATACTATTGAATCAATTGTTTAAATAGGAAGGGGAGAGTTGGAGGTGGAGAGAGACTGGGGAGTTTCAGATACAGTAAAATTGTTTTCCAGCTGGAATTCCAATAGTGAAGAAGTAATTAATAAGTTAATGAGCTATTGACAAAACTCATACATACACACACACACACACAAATACATAAGATCTCTGAGCAGCTTCTAAGGGGTAGGTATATTTTTTTCTGTTGATGAAGAGCTAGGAAAGTTCTTTCCACTGTTATCAACAGGAGTATCATGTTGGGACTCAGAAACCGATACTCCAAACCGTAGCACATTTACATGCTGAATTGAAATTCTCAAAGTCTCTGATTTGACCCCGCCACCCCCTCGCCCCACCTGTCTCAAAGAAGTTGATGTTCCTTTATCTGCCTATGATCCAGAACCATCCCTGCGAACAATTGTTTTCCTTTTCCTTTAAAACCAGAATGTAACCACACCAGAACAGACTTACTTACTATCAAAGAGAACACTGAAATTCATTGTCAGTGAATTTTCAGCAAATCATACAGGGCCAAGAAAAAGTTTCCCCCTGACCCCGCAACAGCTCAGCGCTTCTCACACAATTTTTTATGATCTTGACATTTCATTGAGAAATGTAACATAAAGTTTTAAAACACGCACACAAAAAAACAAAATAAATTGTAGTTTAAGTTCACAACAACCTGTGATATTCAGACCAAACAGATCAGAGATAAATAGACACTTACAGAGACAAAGCAACTCTATTTCATTTTTCCCTAAAAGCAGCTGACCTTTACTGGTAAGACGGGGTTAGCACTAGCTCCTGATTGCTCTGAAATTTTAACCAACATTTTTCCATGTAGTACAAACTGTTTCTTACTAAAGTGGGTCAGCTACTCTTTATACACATGAAAAACTATTTTCGCTGTAAAATAAATGCCTTTATTCCGTATTTTGTATGCACAGGAAAAAACAAACAAACAAAACAAAAATGTGGTTCTTACTGTCTTCTCACTACTACCATTCTTATTGAACCTTACTTAATTCCTTTAACTTGTAGTTTATGCATCTTGTGCCAGGAAAATCTTACATCAGAATCACTGGAGGGTAATTAAAACACAAGTTTCTGGACCCCTGTTTCTTGAGTTTCGGATACATTAGGTGTGTAGAGGGGCCTGAAGATTCGTATTTCTAATTCGACCAAGTTTCTAACACTTTCTCAGGTGATACTGATTCTGCTCATCTGGGGACCACCTTTTGACAAACACTCTTATAGGGGTAGGGTTACCAGGGCAAGGAAGACAAATCATCTTTTCTCATCAAGTCTTCATTCTAGTGGAAGACTACTGAAAAGGTTAAATGGATTAATGTAGGGGAGATTATGTTAAGTGACACAAACCAGGTACAGAAAGACAAATATGGCATGATCTCATTTACATGTGGAGTCTAAAAAAGCTGAACTCACAGAAGTAGAGAATGAAATGGTGGTTACCAGAGGCTGAGGGGAAGAGGAGGGGGAGGAGGAGGTGGGGTGGGTAGGAATAGGGGAGAAGTTGTTCGATGGGTACAAAGTTTCTGTTAGATAGGAGAAATAGTGCTGATGTTCCATTGCACAGCATGGGGACTGTAGTTAATAATTATGTTTTGTATATTTCAAAATAGCTGAGGAAGAGAATTTTGAATGGTTTCACCACAAAGAAATGATAAAATTTTGAGGATATGCTAATTAGCCCGATTTGATCATTCTGTAATGGATACATTGTACATCGCATTGTACCCCATAAATATATGTAATTGTTATTTGTCAATTAAAAAAACATAAAAATATATACAATAGGCCAGGCATGGTTGCTCACACCTGTAATCCCAGCACTTTGGAAGGTCGAGGCGGGTGGATCACGAGGTTAGGAGATAGAGACCATCTTGGCCAATATGGTAAAACCCTGTCTCTACTAAAAATACAAAAATTATCTGGGTATGGTGACATGTGCCTATAGACCCAGCTATTCAGGGGTCTGAGGCAGGAGAATCGCTTAAACCTGGGAGGCGGAGGCTGCAGTGAGCCAAGATTGTGCCACTTCACTCCAGCCTAGGTGAAAGAGCAAGACTGTCTCAAAAAAAAAAAAAAAAAAATCTCTCTCTCTCTCTCTCTCGAGATATTTATATCTCTCTATATATAGATAGATATGCAATTGACTAGGAAAAAAAAGAGTGTCTAACCCATTAGTAGTCAATAAAAATTGACTGAATTGAAATCATGTATACACTAAAGCAGTGTTTTTCTTCGGCAGTTTGATTTTCTAATTCTACAAATCCATGCCTGGATTCCTACACTTGCCACACTAACCAAATATCATCTGAAGTCACATCTGGGCAGGTTTCAAGGGTAAAATGAGTTACTCAGAGACACCGACTTCTTGTTCTGACTCTAAAATGGGTAAATGATATCATATTTACATACGGAAGACAGTTTGTCTTTTAAAGTTTAAAGAGTTTTAAGTCATAGTTTCTCTCTGTTTTTCCAGCTCACTCATGCAGGTGGCATGGTCTTCACTCAGAGGTCAACAGGAGCTGCACTGAGCTCCTCAGGGAATGTGGCCTCTATGTCACTGCCCTGACCCCACCTCTGGCAGGAAGCTGAACTGCATTCACACTGGTGGGTGCAGAAACGTGTACCAAATGAGAGACACAGTTGGACACAAGGGGGATTCTGCTGGACAGAGACCTTCAGATAATCTGCATGAGCCAGCTGGAAAGTCCTGTTGCTCCAACTTCGATATTTCATTTGTCTAAAGTGAACTAGGCTTTCTTTTCATCCATTATGGTGGTCCCAGTATGCCTTGGACCCAAACTTGTTCAAGAAATAACTGGAGATAGGAATTTCAGAGTCATCTTCTTTCCTGCAAATGAGGGAAAACTTGGAAGAAAATTTAAAAGTTGAATTTAAGTTTTCTATTATAAGTGATTTGAATACCCTAAGAAAAAACTTTTCTGAAGATATTTCAGAGATAAAATGTCTGTCTTTCCAGCTCCAAATATAAAGTCATTCAAGTAATTCATTCATATGTTGAGGAAGTAGTATAGGAATTGTCTGCCAGACAGGCTAACCACAGTCCTTCAGGGATCTGTTTGTACATGGTTAGGCTTTTAGCCCTTTTGCTTTGCCGGAAAGGAGTGTTCTATATTATCCAATTTTCTTATAATTGTATTCTCCTTTTCTATGTATCTTAGGGATAACATTACATTGGAATAAATTCTCCTTAACCTGTAGTCCCAAAGTAAAACTAACCCTGGCTAATTCTTTCAGCCAACATTTTGAATTCTAACATTAACAAAGCTGACTTTGTAACATAATTATGTAGAACATGGACCATATATGGTTATGTGTATTCCTGTAGTCCCTAGCATAGCACTTGCACTTGGGTATGGAAGATACTAGGCAGATTTCTTTTAATAGAATGTGATTTCTTCCATTATACTCACTGACCATTTCAGACCCAATTGAATACCACATAGATAAGAGTCAGTATCTGGCAGCATCAGGTATAAATAATTCTACTGAGAATTTGGAAGGCTCCCTGTTTTACCAGACTCCTTGTGAAATCTTATTGCTGTGAATTTCATAGGGTTCTTTGCTCTGCCTACATTCTCCATGCTTCTATCTCAATATGCAATCTTTAGTCTATGTCAAATGGTGACTCTTCCATTAAGCCCATTCTGATGTTTTTAAACTTCAACAGAATTTTGTCTCCATATTTTTATGGTACTTATTTGCCTTTACCTCATTAATATTATAGCATATAAGTACAGAGTAAAGAGACTAAGAATTATTGGGCTAGAATAAATCTATAGTTTTCTTAAACTGCATCTGCCACAGTGACTTAACTTTCAGTAACAGATTTTTGGTAAATATGAAATAGCAGTAAATTTCAAGTCCCCCACGTGGGAGGGGCGCATCTCACTCAACGGCCTCAACCCTAACCCTAACCCTAACCCTAACCCTAACCCTAACCCTAACCTAACCCTAACCCTAAATACGTTGTATTTAATATCAAGTATAATACATGTGATCATATATGTCGAATGGAGATCATTTACTAAAAATGAAAATAGAATAATTCAGAAAAATTATAAGAAGACAGAGGAGGACTATCAGCTGAGGTACTACATGAGCAGAAATATAACAATATTTTTAAAATAAAACAAATACAAGCACATTATTATTTTCCTGCTCACTGTTGGGCTCTTTTCATTGTGAGTATAAATAAATTTATATATACATACACACACTCACAATTTGCTACATGTATATACTTGTAGTCACAAGTCACATAACATTTCAGTCAACAGCTGGCTGCATATTCAGTGGTGGTCCCATAAAATTATAGCAGAGCAGAAAAATTTGTATCCCATGGCAATGTAGTAGAGGCTGCCACATTATAGCACAATGCTTTACGTTTTTTATGTTTAGATTTGTTCAAAAGTATAGATACCACTGTGTTACAATTGTCGTCTACGGTATTCAGTGCAGTACCACAATTGTCTACAGTATTCAGTGCAGTACCACGCTGTACAGGTTTGTAGCCTAGGGCAATAGGTTATACCCAATAGCCTAGATGTGCAGTGGGCTATACCATCTAGGTTTATGTAAGTGCACTCCATCTTGTTTGCCATTTCTGACCCATTTCTCAAAATGTATTTCTGTTATTAAGTATTATAAAAATATACATAAACATATACATATAGAAGGCCTAGACTGATACACAAGTATAGAAAATAAACACTGATATTATTTCTAATAGAGGTTTATGTCTCAACCACATCTATTCTGTGGGAGCAATTCTATTAAGTGTTTAAAATTGCATAAATGTATTCACTCTTCTTTAATCATAAATTACAAAGAAAACAAACTGGTCTTGGATATTTCAGCGAATATTTGACACACCATAGATACATCATATGATAAACAGTGACTATTTTTAGTGCCAGAGCATCTTTATATTTGTAATCACGCACATATGCCAGTAATATTAGCTTTCTTAGAAAATTCACGTGTCTTATAATCGACTGGAATGAAATTATCACTCTGAATCAGATAATTCACTCAACGGGCCTTGGGAACGTAGACAAACTATAATTTTTCTTTGTAAAGAAAGATCAGAAGGGGAATGTTTTAAGGATAATTGGCACCCAGGGGGTTCCCTGCACTAAATAGGACACATCTTCAGAAATAGGGCACCACATCTGAAAATAACAGTTTCCAAAGACATTCTAGGAAAACGCTACACAGCCATCAATAGCAGAAGTATCCTATATTTTATAAGTAATCTGTGAAGAGAGTTTACAAATGTATTGGTGACAAGAGCAAATATTTACCAGTATCTATCAAGAAGACCATAACCTATTTAGGTTAACCACAGTGACTAGAATTGATCTTGCCACTGGAATGTAAGGGAACATAAGATAATCTAATACAACTGAAAGCCACTCAACTATGTAGGAATGAGTGACAGACTTTCTGTGTTCTTATAAATCAGGCAAAGTAGGTGTCACATCGCCTAAAGTGTTGTAAGTCAAATAAAAGAAATCTATTGGCAATGCATTTTTAGGGCGCTCCAGGGAAGATAATGCTTGTAATGATCACACTAGCACTGATGCCCATTTAGCCAGGATGGTGTTGTTTGCATTAGAATCTTCTGTTTGATGAGTATCATACTGTCAATCACTTCTTACCTGGGATGGAGACATTTTAAGTGTAATTATTCAGGAAAATTTTTTATTACTGAAAAATTTAGCAGCAATAGAATTTTTTACACCACTGTGAGAAAAAATGAGGAACATAGCTTTAAAACAAATTTTTAAAAGGAAGCAAGAAAGAGGAGAGAGAGCTAGAGAGACTTTAAATAGTTAATGAGACTACTATAGGTGTTTAAGTGCTGCAAATAGAAATACTGAGTTGCATACTTAAATTGTGCAAAACGATGATCAAGCAGTGCAAGCAATCTATGATATATCCTTTATATATACTAGGTTATATGTGATATATATAAAATACACTCATTCAATAAAGAATCAGGAAGATAGAAGAGGCCCAGCATAGATACACTTCCCAACACTACTTATTATTAAGGGTTAATAAGTAGATGATGGAAAGAGACTGGAGGTGTTTAACCACCTCCCATTACATTCCTCACTCAGAACACAGGAAAACATACGTGTACATGCACAGACAAATTCATATATATGTATATACATGCAGAAAATATAACTTCATGTTTAATTGCTTTGTAAACCTCATAGAATACATGTTATAATATGGGTTTGGTGATACTCAATCTTTACTGGGAACACTATAAAATCTGGAATGTAATTATTATTTTGGGTACCATTGCACATAAATATTTTAATGGGAAAAGCCTTAACTGTCAATTATTGTTTTTTGTTTCCTAGGCAAGTAGCTGTGGTAATTAGTTCTCCCGACTCAGAATGATAAACAATTAGGATCATCCAAAAGCCATAACTCTGATTCAATCTCCACTAGGAGAATGTCTACATACAGGCCTTTCCATATGATAAATGCAGTAAGCAACACATCTTATTAGTTTGATTTCAAGCCACAGAATATGATTATATAAAGATAATTCATAAAATTAATAACCCGGATAAGAGCCTGTCCTGAAGGCAACTCTGTATAAGAATAAGAGTCTTTCCCTCAAGTAGTTGAAGTTAAAGTAGCAACCAGTCAATCTCTCTCTCTGTCTCTCTCTCTCTGTGTCCCCTCTCTCTCTCTCCTGCCTTTCTGTATTTCTCAAAGTCTCTTACTAGCAATACTAGAAACATTTGTGCTTAGATATACTTCGATAAAAGCAAATCCTACTTTATTGAATTCCACTTCAAAATTCTAGGTCAGCACTTCTTAAAATGGCAAAATAACCCATTTCAGTAGATGTTTAAATATAATGCCAAGATTGCCTTGAGCAATACGTTTGTTGAAGACTAAAGTGAAATAAATTTCCTTTGTAGTGTGCAGGATCTTGATTGCCCTTCCTGTGCTATTTATGTGTGGCTTTCTCCAGCCAGGAGCTACGATAGGCGGCACTTCCCTGAAGAACTGATCTCTGAACTCATGCTGGTCATCCACAACATACTGGGATTCCTGAGAGCCTGATTAGATATTTCCTTTTCTGATTGTATATTTTAATTGCAATCTATATTGCAATGAAAACTTCAGGAAAGTCTCTAGAAAGTTGAGTGTTTGGCAGCAGCTGCAAATTTTTTCAACGTTTGTCTGGTGTGGGATTCCTCTTCACGCTCATCCCTTTGCTTTTCCATATTATAATAATTTGCTTTTACATCTGTGGATCCATTAGCTCCACTTTAGCAATCCCCAGGTAATATTTTATTCCCTTCTGCCTCTCTAGAAATTTACAGTATATCCTAGCAAGCCTGAATGATGGCATTTTGTTCAATAGATATTTTGCTTAATCAAATTAAGTTTTTCCTTGGCTCTCTTAGTTGGCTGTGGTTTTAGCACAGCAATTTAAACCCTGCTTAAGTGTGTATAAATTCAGGAGTTCATGCAGCAAGTGGGTTCAGATTGGATCCAAAGACAGAAATAGAAGCCTAGAAAATAAGTGCAGTGATTAAATTTAGAAAAAGCAGGTGGGAAGCAGGCTTCCTACTCGATGAACTTGATATGGCTTTTGTGCCTTGGGATATTTGAAGGTAACCAAGTTAAGAGCCTTGGAAAGAAAAAACATCAGAAATAGAAAGGAAGTAAAACTATGAAAAAGACTTGAATGTAGCAAATTGAATAAAAAGCAACAGAGAATGCATCTGTCGAGTTCATGGGCTCATACACAAGTGACATGACATTAAGAGAGTAAAAGAAAAATAACTAATTTTGGTTAAGAGTTAGTATTGCTTTTAACTTTTTAATCTTACACTACAAAATAATCTAAACTTTAAACATTTTAAGTGTTCTCTTTTACAAATCTTTGTTATGATGTTAGATACATAAATATTGGGAAAAAGACTTAATCTTCCTGCGTAGTCATTAAAAAGTCTATAAAATGCTTTGTTAATATTACACAAATCATTTTATTTGCTGGTGATACTGATTTTTCCCCTTTTCTAGCAGATAAGTCAAGCAAAAATGAGGATTGAACTAGATCTTTACCATTATTTTTCTTTCAAGAGCTTTCAACAGGTATTTACTATTTATCATATGACTTTTATGTTTACCCATTGTTTTCATTTGTATCATCATTTACAATCTGTGGTCACAAATATTATAATTTTTACATACTTAAAACTGTTCCTTCAAATTCAGGAAATACAGAGAACACCACTAAGATTATCCTCGAGAAGAACAACATCCAGACACATAATCATCAGATTCTCTAAGGTTGAAATGAAGGAAAAAATGTTAAGGGCAGCCAGAGAGAAAGGTCACATTACCTACAAAGTGAAGCCCATCGGACTAACAGTGGATCTCTCTGCAGAAACCCTACAAGTCAAAATAGAGTGGGGGTCAATATTCAACATTCTTAAAGAAAACAATTTTCAACCCAGAATTTCATATCCAGCCAAACTAAGCTTTATAAGCAAAGGAGAAATAAAATCCTCTACAGACAAGCAAACGCTGAGGGATTTTGTACCACCAGGCCTGCCTTACAAGAGCTCCTGAAGGAGGCACTAAATATGGAAAGGAAAATCCACTACCAGCCACTGCAAAAACACACCAAAACACAAAGACCAATGACACTATGACGAAACCGCATCAATGGATGTGTAAAATAACCAGATAGCATCATGATGACAGGATCAAATTCATACATAAAAAATATTAACCCTAAATGTAAATGGGATAAATGTCCCAATTAAAAAATACAGACTGGCAAATTGGATAAAGAGTCAAGACCCACCAGTGGGCTGTATTCAGGAGACCCATCTCACATTCAAAGACACACATAGGGTCAAAATAAAGTGATGGAGGAATATTTACCAAGCAAATGGAAAGAAAAAAAAAAAAAAAGCGGGGGTTGCAATCCAAGTCTCTGATAAAACAGACTTTAAACCAACAAAGTTCAAAAAAGACAAGGAATGGCAGAACATAATGGTAAAGGCATCAATGCAACAAGAAGAGCTAAATATCCTAAATATATATGCACCCAATACAGGAGCACTCAGATTGATAAAGCAAGTTCTTAGAGACCTACAAAGAGACTTAGACTTCTACACAATAACAGTGGGAGACTTTAGCACCTCACTGTCAATATTAGACAGATCAATGGGACAGAAAATGAAGTAGGATATTCAGGATTTGAACTCAGCTCTGGACCAGGCAGAACTAGTAGATATTTACAGAACTCTCCACCCCAAATAAACAGAATGTACATTCTTCTCAGACCACATAGCACATATTCTAAAACTGACCACACAATTGGAAGTAAAACACTACTCAGCAAATGCAAAAGAATGGAAATCGTAACAGTTTCTTGGACCACAGTGCAATCAAATTAGAACTCAAGATTAAGAAATTCACTCAAAACCACACAACTACATGGAAATTGAACAACCTGCTCCTGAATGACTGCTGGGTAAATAACAAAATTAAGGCAGAAATAATGAAGTTCTTTGAAACCAATGAGAACAAAGAGACAACATACCAGAATCTCTGGGACACAGCTAAAGCAGTGTTAAGAGGGAAATTTATAGCACTAAATGCCCATATCAGAAGCCTTGAAAGACCTGAAACTGACACACCAGACATCACAGTTAAAAGAACTAAAGAAGCAAGAGCAATCAAATTCAAAAGCTAGCAGAAGACAAGAAATAGCTAAGATCAGGGCAGAACTGAAGGTGATACAGACACAAAAAAACCCTTCAAAATATCCATGAATCTAGGAGCCAGTTTTTGTAAAAGATTAACAAAATACATAGACCACTAGCAAGACTAATAAAGAAGAAAAGAGAGAAGAATCAAACAGACCCAATAAAAATGAAAAAGGGGAGATCACCACTGATCCCACAGAAATACAAATTACCATCAGAGAATGCTATAAATACCTCTACACAAATAAACAAGAAAGTCTTGAAGAAATGAATAAATTCTTGCACATACACAACCTCCCAAGACACAACCAGGAAGAAATCAAATCCCGGAATAGAACCATAACAAGTTCTGAAATTGAGGCAGTAATTAATAGCCTACCAACAGAAAAAAGAAGCCCAGGACCAGATGGATTCACAGCCAAATTCTAGCAGTGGTACAAATAGGATCTGGTTCCATTCCTTCTGAAACTCTTCCAAACAATAGAAAAAGAGGGACCACTCCCTAACTTATTTTATGAGGCTAGCATCATTCTAATACCAGAACCTGGTAGAGACACAACAAAAAAAGAAAATTCCAGGCCAATATCCCTAATGAACATTGATGCAAAATCCCCAGTAAAACACAGGCAAACCAAATCCAGCAGCACATAAAAAATCTTATCCACTACAATCAAGTCTGCTTCATCCCTGGGATGCAAGGCTGGTTCAACATAGGCAAATCAATAAAAGTAATCCATCACATAAACAGAACCAATGACAAAAACCACATGATTATCTCAACAGTGCAAAAAAGGCCTTTGATGAAATTCAACATCCCTTCTTGATAAAATTTCTCAATGAATTAGGTATTGATGGAACATTTCAAAATAATAAGAGTTATTTACGACAAACTCATAGCAAATATCACATTGAATGGGCAATAGCTGGAAGCATTCCCTTTGAAACTGGCACAAGACAAAGATTCCCTCTCTTACCACTCCTATTCAACATAGTATTGGAAATTCTGGCCAGGGCAATGAGGCACGAAAAAGACATAAAGATTTTTTCAAATAGAAAAAGAGGAAGTCAAATTGATTCTGTTTGCAGATGACATGATTACATACTTAGAAAACCCCACCATCTCAGGCCAAAAACTCCTTAAACTGATAAGCAACTTCAGCAAAGTCTCAGGACACAAAACCAATGTGCAAAAATCACAAGCATTCCTATACACCAATAACAGACAAACAGAGAGCTAAAATCATGAGTGAACTCCCATTCACAATTGCTACAAAGAGAATAAAATACCTAGGAATACAACTTACAAGGGACATAAAGGACCTCTTCAAGGAGAACTACAAACCACAGCTCAAGGAAATAAGAGAGGACACAAACAAATGGAAAAGCATTCCATGGTCATGGATAGGAAGAACCAATACCATGGAAATGGCCATACTGCCCAAAGTAATTTACAGATTCAGTGCTATCTCTATCATGCTACCATTGACTTTCTTCGCAGAATTAGAAAAAAACTACTTTAAGTTTCATACGGAACTAAAAAAGAGCCCTTATAGCCAAGACAATCCTAAGCAAAATAACAAAGCCGGAGGCATCATTGCTACCTGAGTTCAAAGAATACTGCAAGGCTATGGTAACCAAAACAGCATGGAACTGGTACCAAGCAGATATATAGACAAATGCAACAGAACAGGAGCCTCAGAAATAACGCCACACATCTACAACCATCTGATCTTCAACAGACCTTACAAAAACAAGCAATGGGGAAAGGATTCCCTATTTAATAAATGGTGCTGGGAAAACTGGCTAGCCATATGCAGAAAACAGAAACTGGAC
>NW_012118487.1:20835703-20899144 GCF_000951035.1 Colobus angolensis palliatus | reverse complement strand
AATTGACAAATGGGATCTAATTAAACTAAAGAGCTTCTGCACAGCAAAAGAAACTATCATCAGAGTGAACAGGTAACCTACAGAATGGGAGAAAATGTTTTCAATCTATCCATCTGACAAAGGTCTAATATCCAGAGTCTACAAGGAAAAAAGCAAACAACTCAATCAAAAAGTGGGCAAAGGATATGAACAGACACTTCTCAAAAGAGAAGTAAGATGGAATATAGTATTAACTTACGATCAAACTATGAGTCTGGTTGACAACTTGTATGAAAACTGAGTATTTCAAAAGGATATACTCCTGGAAAGTATTATACTTCCAATCAGAAATGAGCTAGTGAAATACCTGCAAATAAAAATAGGTTTCTTTATTGAAAATCGTTTTTAATCTTCGTGAATGCATTATTACCTCATCAACTCCATAATGCATGTCCGTGTTATTTCTAGGTTGAAATACTTCAATATAAATATGATTAAAAACATGATTCTTAAATTATTTGTCATACAGAAAACTGAGCTTCTGAATAAATATAATCACGAATACTTGAGTTCTAACTAAATTGGACCATGACTGTGGAGCTACTAAGAGTGAACAAATTGAACCTTCTTCTCTGCAAGCTTAACCTGAGTTAGAAGTCCCATGTAAGAACAGTAAAGAAGACACCTGATGAAGGCATCATTTTAATGCACAGTCTGCAGAATTCAGAGTGAAGTGATTTAGTGAGATTTTGTGGAATAACAGTCTTATTTCAAATTACTGTTTCCTCTGACATTCCAGATGAAGATCACAATAATAAAATCTATAAAGATGACAATGATAATAATTTCTCAGGTATAGTGATGGAAGTCATTTTTATATTTTCCATCCATGGAGTTTTAATATGCATGGGAAAGAGATAGAGAAGAGTGTTCAATACTGGTGAGAAAAAGAAAATGTTACTTAAAATTATAGGATATAATGGACAGGTTTCAGTACAAATGAAGTCTGAGTTTAAGCTACTATGATTATCATAAAACAGTCATTATTATTATTTAATAAGTAATCACATGTTGATGAGTGGTTTATAAGCATAATACACTGGAAATGAATTCCATAATTTTGGAAAAGTTATTTGGCTAAATACTAAATGATAATTGACTAATGAATTATATTAAATAAGTAAAAATAATTAATTACAGGCAAAGAAAACTATTTAATGGTTTTAAAGATTAGGCAAATGTGTAGTATATGCTAATATAAAGGTAACAAAATAATTATATTTAGTCATAGTTATAAAACATTAATTGTAGGCATATAAATTTGGGCATAAAGGTATTATGACGTTTTTAATCTTAAGTACCCGATACTAATTTGTGAAAGGAAAAACTGAAATTGAGAAACACATTATGTTGAAATACAAATATGCTTGACTCCCAACATATATATGTTCCAGAAAAAAAGTTTATGTTTTAAATTTAATTTAAATTTATTTACTTTTATATGTACATAGTATACGTATATGGTACATATACCATTTGATTTGTTGAATTAAGAAATAAATGACATTATTTAAAAAATAATTTTTGAGAATTTAAACTTCTTTACTTCCATTTCAGTTGTAATTTTAAGGAAATAAATTAGCTAACTGCAAACTACTATATAATTTTTGAGTTTTTGTTTTTTCTTGCTGCTGTAGTTACACATTCTGGAAGCAAAATATTAAAATTTCCCAGGTGCAGTGGCTCACACATGTAATCGCAACAATTTGGGGGGCTGAGATGGTGAGATGGGAGGATCACGAGACCGGGAGTTTGAAACCAGCCTGTGCAACATAGCAAGACCTTATCTCTACCAAAAAAAAAAAAAAAAACTAGGCATGGGGGCACAAGCCTGTAACTGTAACTCATCACGAGACTGGGGTGGGAGGATTGCCTGGGCCCACGAATAGAGGCTATAGTGAGGTATGATTTATGATTGTGCCAGCGAAATCTACCCTGGGCAACACAGCATGACTCTCTCTCTAAAAAGTTAAATCTTACAATGACTATAAATCTTACACTGAGTGTCACCTGGACAAACTTGGAGGTATAAAGTTAAATTTTCTTAAAACCTGTATTGAGGTAATCTCAGGAGGATGACCATAGTATTCAAGTATAGATCATAAAATAAATCCAGGAAAACTCACATTTCTCTGAGAAACAGTAATTTAGCTTATGCATACTTTTATCTATTTAACATTAGAAGAAAAGGACAACACTGTTGAAAAAGACAAACTATATCAATATAATTTTCTTCATTTAATCCCACAAAAATAAAACAATGGCTACATGCTACGTGTACATTTCTCAAACTACTTGGAATTAGGGCCTATTTAAAGAAAATGGAATGGTCTCTGGCCAAAATTTATAAAATTTCTCTATTATCTTTTTTTTCTATGCTATGATGTACTAGCATTATTTTGTGTTTATACATTAGTGGCTTTAATGAAATTTATAGTTTTGATAATCAAGCCTAATTTTTGGAAATAAAGTTTTAAAGAACTGTATGCTAAGAAAATCAATTAAAACCAAATGTTTAGTTAGATGGGAGAACTGTTGGTATTTTCATTAATTATTCAGAAAATTACAAAGCTGCTCCCAGGCTAATGGAGCAGAGCTCTCCATTTGACTCAACTGAGCAAGCACAGACAAATGCCTGGGAGGACTCTCTGGTGGCTGATATTGCAGGATCAGCAGGAATAGTTAAAGGACAGCGTTGCTAATTTCACAAAATGTAAATTGCTGATATTTTGGTCTTTTCAGTTCAAGAAATCAGAGTTAAACATATGCCAAATTCTACAGTCAAAAGTCTTAAAGCAGTAGGCATAAGGCCATCTAAGTAAACCAGGGAAATTAAGATCTTTGGCTCTCCCTTTTCTCTCTCAGAGCTCCAAACTAAACCCTCAAGGAGAGCAGCTTTTTGGCATATTTGTGCTCTTGGTTTCCAGAAAATCTGGGTGAGAAGATAACAATATTATAACATCTACAATATTTATATGAAAGAAATGGCACCATGTCTAGTAAAAACAGTTTACATTGAGTCACAGTGCCATCTTTGTATTCAAAAGGCAACTGATAGCATTATACACCAATACATTATGTTATTATAACTAATACAATTCTGTGTGTGTGTGTGTGTGTGTGTGTGTGTGTTTGAGATTTACAGTTTTACCTACAACATGTAAGGAGCTTCAAAGTCATTCCCATACTTATACTAAGAAAATCTGAAAAAACTGGAAAACAATGACTCTTTTGGGACCCTTCAGATAACTGATATTATAGGGTAGATCACCACAAGAAATCTAGAGAGTCAGGCAATTCCATAGAGATACAGTAACTGGGATTTTTTACTTAAAGCATAAGCTGATGAATGCCATAAACAAGTAGAATACTTAAACAGTAACTTTGATTAATTGCTAGAGGCTGAGTGTGGTCCAGCTTGCAATTGAGAAGCTCCTGGGGCTATGGTCAAAGGCTCACATTTTACAGTTTGTCCTCCAGGAACCCTACAATGTCCTCATGGGGAGGATCTGAGAAAGTTCTCCACATGGCCCTGGAAGCAGGAAGGGAAGTGTGGTTATCATGAAATCTTCTTAGACTATTCTCCCTAATGAATCCCTGGGCTTTAGGAGAAGGACTTCACCAGTGGGCAATGCTGGTCCAGTATTCCATTTCAGGGATGGGAATTCTGCTCTACTCCCATAAGAGAGAGACAGCTGAGATCAGCTTAGTTGGAACCAAAGCTATCAAAGTAATAAGTTGATAGTGGCACTATTATAGTTAAGACTTCAACGTTTATCAGTAACTGATAAAGCACAAAAAAATTAGTAAGTGTATCAAGGACCGAAATATTGCTACCAATCTTCTCAGTCTAATTGCTATTTACAAAATACTCCATCCCAAACACATATTCTTCTAAAATGTGCAAGGAACATTCACCAAGACAGAATATATTCTGGGTCATAAAACACATCATAAAAAATGTAATATAATAAAAATCATATTAAGTATATTCTTAGAACATAAAGGAATTAAACTAGTAATCAACAAGATAGTTGAAAAAGCCCCAAATATTTTATAATTAAACAAAATAATTGTAAGTGACCCACAAGTCAAGATGAAGTCTCAACAAAAACTAAAAATTACTTTGAGCTAAATGAAAATACAACTCATTAAAATTTTTGAAACTTAAAGAAGTGCTTAGAGGGAAATTTCTTGCATTGCATAGATACGTTAGAAAAGAAGATAACCTAATCTTCCTGATATAGTTCGACTGTGACCCCACTCAAATCTCATCTTGAATTGTAGTCCCCATAATTCCCAAATGTTGAGGGAGGGATGAGGTGGGAGGTGATTGGATCATGGGGGTGGTTCCCCCCATGATCTTCTCAGAATAGTAAGTTTTCACGAGATCTGATGGTTTTATAAGCATCTGGCATTTCCCCTGCTCATGCTTGTCTCTCCTGCCACCATGTGAAGAAGGTCCTTGCTCCCACTTTGCCTTCTGTCATGATTGTAAGTTTCCTGAGACCTCCCCAGCCATGTGGAATCATGAGTTAATTGAACCTCTTTCCTGTATAAATTATCCAGTCTGAGGCATTTCTTTATAGCAGTGTGAGAATGGACTAACACAATTCCATCTCAAGGTATTAAAGAAAGAGGAACAAATTAAATATAAACAAGTAAAAGGAAGAAAATGATAATAAAAAGCAGAAGTCAATGTAACTAAAACAGTAAATCAATAAATAAAATCAATGAAACCAAAAGGCAATTCTTTGAAAAGATCAATAAAATTGAGAAACATCGAGATGAATTAACCAATAAATAAAAAGAGGGCAAAATTAGCAATATTGGGACAGACCAAAGGGTCGTCACTACTGCTTTCACAGACATTAAAAGGGTAACAAGATAGTATTATTAACAGCTATATGCTCATAAATTTGATAATTTTAGTAAAACAAACCATGTCCTTGGCAGATTCAAACTACCAAAACTCTTTTAAGGAGCAATACATAATCTGAATAGCCCTACACCTATTTTAAAAATTGAATACTTGGTTAAAACAGTGCAAAAAAAGAAAATATCTGCCAAGGTACTTCAGTGGTGAATTATACGGAACATTTAGAAAAAACAATTACCAATTCTACACAAAATCTTCTAGAAATTAGAAGAGAAAGAAACACTGCAAATAATATAAGACAGTCTTTGCCCTAATACTAATGCCAGAGAGAGACATTATGAGAAAATTACAAACTAAAATATCTTACGATATTTTAGCAAAAAAATATTTAAAAATATTAATAGAATGATTTATATATAAAATAATATAAAAAGAGTAAGCAGAATTTATTCCAAGAAGTAAGCCTGGTTCAGCATTCATAAATCAATGCAATTTAACATATTAGAATACCAAACAAGAAAAAATAAATTGACCATACCAAATGAGGCAGAAAAATAATTTAACAAAGTTTAATACTCACTCTTGACAAAACAAAGTATAAAGAAAAACTTTCTCAATCTAATAAAAGGCACACGCATACATACACAAAGACACACACACATGCATACACACACACACACACACACACACACACACATATATATATATATTAGTTTAATTATGACAAACTGGAAAATTTTCCCCTAAGGTTCAGAACAAGAGAAATATCCTCTCTCATCACTCATATTAAACAGTAAAGTAAAAGTCCTAGTAGTGTAATAAGACAAGAATGAGTAATAGAATAAGTACTAGAAGGTGGAAAGTGTACATATAGGATTTAGAGAAATAAAATTATCTATGTTCACTGACAACATTACTGGCTACATAGAAAAAGCTAAAGAATCTACAAAAGTTTCCTGAAATTAATAAGCTAATTTAGCATTGTTGCAGGATATAAAGTGAACCGCCTAAACACTAGCAATGACAAACTAAAATTCAAAATGGAAAAACAAAAATAAACTATACATATGGATATACACATAAACTTATGTCTGCACAAAGACCTGTACATGGATGTTTACAAAAGATTTACTCACAGTTGCCAAAACTTGGAAGAAACCAAGATATCCTTCAGTATGTAAATAGATACATACACACAGTGGGGCATCCAGACAAAGCACTATTCTCTATCACCAAATAGAAATGAGCTATCAAGCCGTGAAAGGACATCAAAGAAATTTAAATAAACATTACTAAGTGAAAGGAGCCAATCTGAAAGGCTACATAGCATATGATTCTAACTATATGACTGTCTTAGTTATTTTTTTGTTGCTATAACAGAATACCTGAGATTGGATAGTTTATTTAAACAAACAGCTTTATTTGGCTCATGATTCTGGTGGTTGGAAAGTTCAAAATTGGGCATCTGTATCTGGTGAGGGTCTTATGCTGCTTCAATTCCTGGTGGAATGCAGAAGGGAAGCTGGCATGTGTAAAGCAATCACCTGGTGAAAAAGGAAGCAAGAAAGAGGAACAGGAGAAGCCAGAGTATTTTTAACAACCTTCTCTCTTAAGATCTCATCCATCATGGAGAGAGGGAGAGCTCGTTCACCCCTGACAGAGGGCATTAGTCTCCATGAGGGATCTGCTGCTATGACCCAAATACTTTCCACTAGGCCTCACCTCCCAACACCACCAGACTGGGAATCAAATTTCAACATGAGTTTTGATGGGGACAAACCAAACCATAGCAATGACATTCTGGACAAGAAGAACAATTAAGAAGTTAAAAAAAAGATCAGTGGTTTCCAGGGCTTGGAGAAGAGAGAGATGAAAAGGTGGAGCACAAAGTAATTTTATGGCAATGAACTATTTTGTATAATACCATAATGACTGATACTTGTCATTATAAATTTCTCCAAGCCCATAATATGTACAATAAGAAGAGTGAACCTGAATGTAAACTATGGACTTTGGGTGATAATGATGTATGAATAGCTTCATCAATTGCAACAAATGTACTAGTATGATGGGGGATGTTGATAATGGAAGAGGCTATACACGTGTGGATATATGGGTTATATGTTAAATCGCTGTACCTTCTGCTCAATATTGTTGTGAACCTAAACTGCTCTACAAATAAAGCCTATTTTAATAAAAATGAACATTTTCATTTCAAATACTGATAGGAGACATATATTGGACTTTGAGAATCATGGTGTAGATAAATTCTAATGTCCTTTCTTTAAGATTCCCTTTTACTACTAAGTTAGTTTGATTCCTGACCAATACATTCATAAACTCAACTCATTTAATTTGAACAATAATTTTCTCTAAACTAGGCACTGTACAAGATGCTAAGAACATAGGTTGGTAGTTGGGGAAGGATATAGAACTCAATAGAAACAAAAGGGACAGATTCTAAAGGAAAAAGAGGAAGGCAAAGTGGCATCAAAGATCTCAAAAGCATGTGGGTATTCACTCAGAAGAAGGAATGGATTTGATAATAATATTGTTAAGAACAATTTCCCAAGTGTTTCTTGTGTGTACACACATCTTGTAGTAGCTTTTGTCCCAGACTGCCATTTTGAAGATGCATGTATAGCAAATGATCTTGGGAGATTGAGATAGTGTCTCCATGCAGGGGAGAGAACAAAATCTGTTGCTTTCCAGAATAGTAGAGATAATGTCTTTCTCTGGGGTAGAGGTTGGACAAGTTTGTTACTATCCTCCTTATAAAGATCGGGGTTACCTAAGCTCGGTATTCTTCAGCTAAGACTCAACCCCGCCATGTATAAAGCATTCTCCTGAGCTGAATCTCACCTGTGAGCTTGTGTCCAAGAAGAATGAACGCAAGCAAGAAGTTCTTGTTGTGAACAACAAAGTCCTATATCTCTGATCTCAAAGTCTCCTGTATGTTGCCAGCAGCTGTGAGATTGTGGCAGGAAGGCTGTTTAGCTTCCAAGTAGGGAAAAGCATCAGACCCTTGAAAAATATAGGTCTTTGATAAGTAGAATTGATTATTTATATACCATGCTAAGAATATTGTATCTGTGTATTCAATTTAATCTTCACAAATACCCAGTAGATTTTACTTTGTATATATTGTAGAAGAGGAAACTGAATTAACATGTAATTGCTAACCTCCTCAATATCAAACTTCAGGTCAGTGGCAGTATTGCTCATGTAAGCACACACATGTGTGGCCCCAACATCTGTGAGTTTAAATGCAGGAATCAAGTGACTTCCTGGATACTCGGGTTTTAAATAGAAGATTTTATAATAATCAAAATTTTTCGAAAAGTAAATTATGGAATTGTATTTGGTACATGACATATATGCAAAATGACAGAAATTAGGGCAGATGCAAATTTAATATCTTATTGGAAAAAGTAATCCCTAAAGTAGTAGAACTTTAATAATAACTCTTTTGCCTGACCTAGTTAAGTAATTATATCAATACCTTCTATTTATATAAATAGACTAGAATATCAGAAGGCTATTCTAATCTGCCCAAATTGTAAGACATTTTTGTCTTAAACAAATAACTGTGCACCTTAATTTCCACTATGCTTACATATGGCTAAAATCTTTAAGAAAATTATCTTATAGAGGAGTGAGTGATCTACAAGTTATTTAAAGGACATATAGTTATATTTGTCATATTTATAATATGTAAATCACTAATGCCATATAAATATTTATGATAGGTTGGTTATTACTTTTATAATCAGTGTCACTTTTCTGCAACACTTTTGCATATTTAAAAATAAGAAGCTGAAATTATGCATTGTTAAAATATTTACTTTTAGAAAAAGTAAATAGTTCAAAAATCCCAAGTTAGTTTATATAGCCTTAGATTTTCTAGTAGGTATGATATTTTTGTCTATATTATTAATTTTAATGGTGAAATAATCATGACATTCCTTTTAGTTATTCATACAGCATTTTCTATAATGTAAAGAATATTATTTCTGTCTACAACACTAGAATTTAGAAGACAAATAATCAAAGTTTTGACATACCAAGGGAATATGCTATTTTATCCAGCATTAAATTTTATTTACCAATTCTATGCTCAAAATAAAGACTTTTCTGATATCGAAGCCTCTAAAAAGTTTACCATACCCACACATTCCTTAAGAAAATATTAACATACCATGCTGATGGATAGGAAGAATCAATATCGTGAAAATGGCCATACTGCCCAAGGTAATTTATAGATTCAGTGCCATCCCCATCAAGCTACCAATGAGTTTCTTCACAGAATTGGAAAAAACTGCTTTAAAGCTCATATGGAACCAAAAGAGAGCCCGCATTGCCGAGACAATCCTAAGTCAAATGAACAAAGCTGGAGGCATCACGCTACCTGACTTCAAACTATACTACAAGGCTACAATAACCAAAACAGCATGGTACTGGTACCAAAACAGAGATATAGACCAATGGAACAGAACAGAGTCCTCAGAAATAATACCACACATCTACAGCCATCTGATCTTTAACGAACCTGAGAAAAACAAGAAATGGGGAAAGGATTCCCTATTTAATAAATGATGCTGGGAAAATTGGCTAGCCATAAGTAGAAAGCTGAAACTGAATCCTTTCCTTACTCCTTATACGAAAATCAATTCAAGATGGATTAGAGACTTAAATGTTAGACCTAATACCATAAAAATCCTAGAAGAAAACCTAGGTAATACCATTCAGGACATAGGCATGGGCAAGGACTTCATGTCGAAAACACCAAAAGCAACGGCAACAAAAGCCAAAATTGACAAATGGGATCTAATTAAACTAAAGAGCTTCTGCACAGCCAGAGAAACTACCATCAGAGAGAACAGGCAACCTACACAATGGGAGAAAATTTTTGCAATCTATTCATCTGACAAAGGGCTAATATCCAGAACCTACAAAGAACTCAAACAAATTTACAAGAAACAAACAAACAACCCCATCAAAAAGTGGGCAAAGGATGTGAACAGACATTTCTCAAAAGAAGACATGCATATAGCCAACAGACACATGAAAAAATGCTCATCATCACTGGTCACCAGAGAAATGTAAATTGAAACCACAATGAGATACCATCTCACACTGTCAGAATGGTAATCATTAAAAAGTCAGGAAACAACAGGTGCTGGAGAGGATGTGGAGAAATAGGAACACGTTTACACTGTTGGTGGGATTGTAAACTAGTTCAACCATTATGGAAAACAGTATGGCGATTCCTCAAGGATCTAGAACTAGAAGTACCATATGATCCAGCCATCCCATTGCTGGGTATATACCCAAAGGATTATAAATCATGCTGCTATAAAGACACATGCACACGTATGTTCATTGCGGCCCTATTCACAATAGCAAAGACTTGGAATCAACTCAAATGTCCATCAGTGACAGACTGGATTAAGAAAATGTGGCACATATACACCATGGAATACTATGCAGCCATAAAAAAGGATGAGTTTGTGTCCTTTGTAGGGACATGGATGCAGCTGGAAACCATCATTCTCAGCAAACTATCGCAAGAACAGAAAACCAAACACCGCATGTTCTCACTCATAGGTGGGAACTGAACAATGAGATCACTTGGACTCGGGAAGGGGAACATCACACACCGGGGCCTATTGTGGGGAGGGGGGAGGAGGGAGGGATTGCATTGGGAGTTACACCTGATGTAAATGACCAGTTGATGGGTGCTGACAAGTTGATGGGTGCAGCACACCAACATGGCACAAGTATACATATGTAACAAACCTGCACGTTATGCACATGTACCCTAGAACTTAAAGTATAATAATAATAATAATAAAAGAAAATATGAAGGCATATAGCTGTAGTCAAGAAAACCAAACAAGACAATATAAGAAAATGGAAAATATTAAATTAGAATAATTATGGACATAGAGTAGGAGTGCAAATTACAAGTACTACAGATGAGAATTTGCTGCAGGTTTAGGACCAAACAGGTCTGGATTGGAACAGAGTGTAGAAAGATCTAGAATAGACAAAGTGCCAAGTGAAGAGCAAGTGGTTTCTAAGCAGCAGAAAGCTGTGATGTTGCCACATTTTCAGAAATTTGGTCAGTAATTGAAACAACTCTGAAAGAATTTAGACAGTTTACTACTCATGGCATAGCAGGTAGCAAAAGCTTCTTCTTGTTCCCATGAGTTCCCATTGCCCCTTAAATCCCACAGAGGCAACAGGAGTTAGCCCAGTGGAAGGCGGAGCGCACAGATCTGTGGTACAGCTGAGGAGCACGGGGCTCAGGAAAAGCACAACCTATATGGGATTAGGAGCAAACTTACTCACTGTTGCCTTGGAAGAAAGCATTACCTTTACTACCGTGGGACGTAAACAAATCTCAGAGAAGTGAGGGGATTTGTTATAGTCTAATTCAGTAAGTCCACCCACTAACTTGAAGGGAAACATTCTTCCAGATGCTTGTTTGGAAAGATAGTTCAAGACTTGTGGGCACACTGTGGAGAACTGCTTTCCTACATGCTGGGAATGTGACTGGTATTTTCTTACAATTTGAGACTAAAGAATTTTGAAAATATGGCAATGGAATTTTGTTCTTTCCTCTTGACGAAAAAGAAAGCTATTTAGAAGCTCCATGGAAGAGAGTTAAGAAACTGAAGAAACAAAAACTTATGGCCTGGGGAAAACAATTAGCATAAAATAAACACACATAAAAGTAAAAGCAGAAACATATCAAATATCATGTTAACTAAAATTTGGCATGATTTTAAGCAAATGATAATATTGAATAGATGATCCATCTGGTCTTGGCATTCTAGTTTAATTGGCACAAGGACATACAGCATTTTATAGTGGTGATGAACACATATATGTAGCGTAATATACTGTGTTATAGTAAAAATTATTTACATACAATACTAATAGTATTTGCTGATTTTTAACATTTAGTATCAAACTCCAGACTAATCATGGAAAACTTATTTTAGTTCAATAATAACATTTAAGTGTAAAAAAACATAAAATAGATGTAGGTGAAGGAAGTCTAAATGAGAGCAGAAGTTGTTGTAAAATTAAGGGTGCTGGTGACACTTTTCTGAACTTGATGGAACAAGAAAAAAATATACACTTATTGAAAGGTTAAAAATTATCAGTGAGATAACTGTAGTAATAATTCACTATCACTATGGGGAGTTTGAGGTAGAGAAATAAGATAAATAATTATTGTTCAAAATAGTAACTATTGTCTCTAATTGATGCATTATCAGTGAAAGGATACACACATTAAAGTTACAATAGAAACAACCAAAAGAATGAAATACCATAGTGGTTAAAGTGGTTACTGCTAATCAATAAAACAGGATTTTAAGGGTTTGTGCAAGAACAATTGATCTCATTATATTTTGATTTGTGCTAGTTAGCATTTTACCATGTACACAAATTATTTTGTGTCCAAAAATTGTCTGATAGAAACCGAAATTCTGAACCTCTCAGAGCCATTTTAGACTTATTGTAGATTGTGATTCAAAAAGTAGATTTCTCTGCAGCTATTTTCTCTGGTATCATTGAGCATTCCTTGATTACTCTTGCTTTGGGTAAATTCTGATATTAGATTTGAGATATTTCTTTTATGGTGTTAAAACTGCCAAATTTTAAGCAAAGAGTTCCATTACAGAAAAAATAAATAAATAAATAAAAGCAATTAGAGCTCTCACATTCAGAAAACATAAGCTAAATACTAATAAATATAAATGTATTCTTAGGCAAATGTAACAGGATTTAAAGCAGGTGCTATTAAATACCAGATCTTTGGTAGGGATAGAAAAAAAAAAAAAGGATGAAAATCTCAAAAGGACAGTGAACAGGAGGTAAAATAGTTCCACAATCCATTTCAGAGTATATTATAATGTAAAATTCTCATTAACAGGTCATTTTTGTTCAGCAAAAATTTTTTTTGTTTTGTCTCTACAAAAACAAAAATTAAAAAAAAATTAGCCAGGCATGGTGGCGTGCACTTACAGTTCTAGCTACTCAGGAGGCTGAGGTGGGAGGATCACTTGAGATCAGGACTTTCAGACCAACCTGGGAAACATAGCAGGACTTTGACTCTTTAAAAGAAAATATATATTTTGAGAACTAAATGAAATGACAAAGGCAAATTACCTTGCATATAGTAAATGCCAGATAAATGTTATTTTCACCACTTTCCCTCATATTTTACATTTGTACTGTGTTCTTTGAACTCCACTGAAACAAATTATATGTCGGGAATGGGGGATGGAACAGCAGCGGGAGAGGAAACATTTATTGGATACTGATATGGTTTGGATCTGTGTCCCAGCTCATATCTCATGTTGAATTGTAAGCTCCAGTGTTGGAGGTGAGACCTGGTGGGAGGTGACTGGATTATGGGGGCAGTTTCCCCTGGGTACTATCTCGAGTTCTCATAAGATCTGGTTGTTTAAAAGTGTGTACCATCTCCCTCTTCTCTCTCTGCCTCCTGTTCTGGCCACGTAAGACATGCCTGCTTCCCTTTTGCCTTCTACCATGATTGGAAATTTCCTGAGGCTTCCTGAGCAGCAGAAGCCCTGATGCTTCCTGTACAATCTGCAGAACTGTGAGCCAATTAAACCTCTTTTCTTTATAAATTACCAATCTCAGGTATTTATTTATAGGAGTGCAAGAACAGACTAATACAGATACCTACTATATATGTCAAGTAATTTGTTCACTTTATTTTACTGAACTCCCACTAGACTGAAGTTGCTTTTTCTATAGTTACTACTGATATTCTAATTGCTGAAGTCTGTGGTCATTTCTCAGGGGTCATATTACTGAACATTCCCTCTGTAGTCAAGAGTCAAGCTCTTTATCTCTTTCAAGTCAGAATTATTCCTCAGCTTCTGGTACACTGTTCTCTCCTGTTTCTCCTTAAGTCCTCCACAGATTCTTCCTCCTTTTCTGATCCATGCATGTTAGTCTTTTCCAGAACTCAGACACTGCTTTTCTCACTTTCTGTTCCTCAGTGGATTTTGTTCACTCTCATGATTTGATGTAATACCTGTAAATTCTCCAGCATTTACTTTAGAAGAACCCAGACTACTTCTCTTAAATGTGTAAAGGCAAATGTGTCTACACTTGGCTTGGCCATTGACACCTTAAAAACACTGTGTTCAATATTGAACTTAACAATTTTCCCATGTCATTTGAATTCGCTAACAATTTTTCCATCTCGATTTTATCACGATAATCTTCTCAGGAGTTATCATTAATTCTCCTCTCCTTTCCTAAAGTCAATTGACAAGGCATAACCATTTAACTTCCTAAACATTTCTTGAATCTATCATCTGCTTCCTATCTCTGATATTTTAATCACAATCATTTCAAGCCTCAGTTCTTACCAACTTCCTAACTGCTCATGCTCCTCCATTCTTGAACCATCATGTTTAACCTTTCTCTATCCCTCACTAAGTATTTAAAAATCCATATATAACATTCCTCACAAATGTTGAATTCACTGAAAATCTTTGTGGACTGGTATGTTCAATAATTTGCTAAATATATTACTTCTTTGTTATATTATTCCATATTTATTTATAGACTTTGTAATATAATTTCCAAATAAACTAATCTAATACTGAAAAGATGTATTGTAATAAAAACTCAGAAAACCATACAAACTTTCAAGATATACTTTTAACTTAGTTGTTATATAGAATAAAATGTAATACAATTTTACTTTTGTAATGTTTTTGAAATTTAAAAAAGTCACAGGCATAGTTTACATTAACATGTACACAGAAACATCAGCCACATGATTGCATTTTTTTCCTTTTCTTATTTAGTCACTTGCAAAATGTCTAAAGTTTGTTATTTGCAAATAACAGAAAATGATATATCCATAATAGAAACTATTTACTACTAAGATAAATTAATGTAGTAAATTGATTAATAGTAATTAACCAAGCAATTTCAAAGTACAATTACAAAATAAAAAAGTATAGAATTGTGTATACAGTGTCTTTACTTCAACTAACTTACTTGTATCAAATATATTTTACAGAAAAAGAATTCATTTTTATTTATTACTTTTAATTCAATATGGCTTCATTATTTCTTTTCACTTCACAAAACATAGATAATATTTGTCCTGTATCTAAAATTGACAGTCTTTGAGAATTTTTTCCTATTTCTGAAATATCAAAACAACAATTTCTTTATGAGGCTCTGTAAATACTGCATTCACTTTGCTTTCCTTTCTTATTTTGAGGCTTAAAATTATCATGAGATCCTGAAATCCTCCTAGATTTTTTTAAGCTGATAAGTTACATAAAGAAACTATAAGCTCAAATATCATTTCAAGAGACTGTTCAGAATGTGTGATGCTAAACTTCAAATGTATTTCATTATTCTTCTATATACAAAAGGATTTCACAGAAGATCTTCTAACTACAAAGCAGTTGACCTCATTTATATATTTGGAAAGCTAATACATTCTGTACTAGAATTGTAATAGCAAACATCTCCTTACTATCGTACATTATATTTAATATTGGTACAAGTAAATGCTGTTGAATATGTGGTAGATCATACTTTTTAAGATACATACTCGGTGGAAAGGGGGATGACAGTCATGTGCATTGGGGAAGTAATATTTGACTTTGCACTATTATCTGTGGGCATATAATTGTTATTTATTTCCTTCCTTATAATAAGCTTGAATGGCATGTGGTTTCTATGTTAGAATTAAAATGTGTAAAGCACACTTAAGGTAAGGTCAGCATGATATAAGTTAAAGTGTAGAGATAGTCTGAAAAACAATATCACTCCCTCCAGGGTAACTTAATGTGCTTTTTCAAGAAATGTACTCATCTTAACATACAGATCTCAGGAAAAGAGTTCACCAATATCAACATCTTAATATATCTCAACATATCCATTTTAAACCAAGAAATGCTCAGTTTCCGATTTCATCTTCTGGCCAAACCACACTGTACCGTGGTGCTGACGGGGCTTTCATCAATTCTGATTTGTCGGGACCCAGTTCAAACTTGTTAAATATTTTGACTATGACCACTGCTTTTAAGTGAGTGCTTATATTGCATTTTGTAAATAGTTATCTTAAAAGAACATGCCATATTATGTATTGGAAAGGAGTTAAACAAAGAATAAGTATAAATGTCCTTTAGTGCTACAAGAATTAATACAGACCTATTTTTCACTTTTACGTCTGATAACATATAACCACATAAATTCAAAATTCAAAATTTCTAAGTAAAATTAGTAGGGAAATTAAAATTTAGTCCAACATTAGTTTCATAGATAATGCAAAATATTTGTGTAAAATATGAAATTTATTATTTCACACAAAAATAGTCTTCAGAGAAGACATTGAAAACTGTCCCCTTTCAGCTTATGTTCTGTTTTCGGACACATTAATTTAATCCAAGAACATATTTCAAAAAATCCAAACAAGTAAAACTTTATTTTTATTATAAATCATTATGCAACACTTGCCAATAAACTTACTTAATTTTATTTATCCATGGATCCAATTAAACAAAATTACAGAAATAACTTATGATTTATGAATACACTATATTAGTTATGGAGAAGCATGCATGTTGCAAGAGTATATTAATACACTGATGTTAATCTGTTTCTCATTGAAAATTAATTCCCTAATTCAGAGGATATAAAAAAATTCCATCATACAAAATTAAATGTTGAAACTAAATTATTCACCACTTGGAAAAAGGCATACATTAATTCTTTTTTTTTTTTTTTTTTTGAGGCAGAGTCTCGCTCTGTCGCCTGGGCTGGAGTGCAGTGGCGCAGTCTCGGCTCACTGCAAGCTCTGCCTCCCGGGTTCACGCCATTCTCCTGCCTCAGCCTCCCGAGTAGCTGGGACTACAGGCGCCCGCCACCTTGCCCGGCTAGTTTTTGTATTTTTAGTAGAGACGAGGTTTCACCGTGTTAGCCAGGATGGTCTCGATCTCCTGACCTCGTGATCCGCCCGTCTCAGCCTCCCAAAGTGCTGGGATTACAGGCTTGAGCCACCGCGCCTGGCCCATTAATTCTTAATCAATAATACTTTTTCCTTAAATCAGTTAATTTATAATCATAGCACAATAATGAAATAAACTTTGTTTCTTGATAGAGTTCCATAGCATTCAGAGCACTGAAATGAATAATGGAACAAATAGCTGTGTCAGATTATAGAATAACTCAGTCCCATACCTTGTCATACTGTAAATAAAAACTATCAGACTTTGCAGTTTAATACGGAAGGAAAACTAAAGTTTATAAACCAATACTCATTGTCCCCACATCCATCTACAAGTAATACAATCAGTCTCAGATGAAGTATCTTTTGTTAAATAAACAGCATCTTTTTGTTTGTTGTGGTTGTTGAATGCTCTCTGACCCCACGCCAAAATTTCATGGGTACCAATGATCTCTGATATAAGAAGGACTCATTACAAATCCTTCTCAAAAGTGTGTCTGGTGTGGGTCCCAAGAAAGAATAAAAGCAAGCACAAGATTTTTGTACTTTACTGCTGGATCCATTGTACTTAGAAATGCATGGCTTACCTCAAAGGCCAAGGTTTGAAAAAAATGTCTTTAAGTAACTCGTGACAACAGCATATGAATCATTACAAACTACTTTCTTTTAACAGTGCCTAGTTTGCATTTTAATACACACATTCTGATAGAAATTGTCAAAAATCAAGTGATAAAGAATTTAAGAAAGTTTAAATAATGTCACAAAATTATAACTGCCAAAACATAAAAGAACGGAAGTACAGTCATTAACAAATGTGTCCAGATGGTAGTGCGCTATTATCTTTCCTGATGACTTTGATCACCTAGAAAAACTTTTTAATTACAAAATAACATAATGTCCATTTAAGCTAATAATTATATCAAGAAGCAGTATATAACTACATATATCTCTACATATCCCTCTCTATCTGTAAATATGTGTTGCAATGGCCAGTAGCTATAGAAGAATGTGAAAGACTTGTCAAAGAAAATGACCAATAATAATTTTCAGGTTAAAGAATTTTTTTACTGATGAGTTGTTTCAAGATCTTAATGTAGGGACATTTTGCAAAATATGCAAATACATACTATTAACTATAGAAAAAATTAAATATCTTCAACTTTTGTCACTCAATATGATGTTAAAAGTACCACAAATAAAATTACAAATGGCATTTAATATATGAAAAAATCATGCAATTTACTAGGATTCAACAGCATTTTACAGGTATAATCTGTTGAAATGAAATATAAATGCAAAGATGGTTAAATTTGAGGAAATATATCCATAAATCCCACTGATTCATATATTTTATATTTTACAGATGAAGAAATGAGACTCATAAACTGAATTATATAGCTAAGAACCACACAGCAGTGAAGGACTGGAATTCTAAAATTTATACCCTTAATGAATAAATTAGGCTACTCCACAGGATAACAATGCATAAACCAGAAAGAAATTCCATAAACTGGTTAAACACACACACATACACATGTGCACATGCACATACACACTTAGGATTAAAGTCTAGTATATAGGATAACAGAGTTTTATGAACAAGGCAAAAAGAGAAATTTTATAAGTTACATGATTCTCAGCTTCCAATAAAAGAAACCTCTAGTTGTATTTTTTAAAATGCAGATGAGGATTAGTAGGAATTATGAACCAAGGGCCCAGAAAAATAAGCTAGTCCTTTTGGTTAGCATTCTATAAATCACCCAGATGACTAAATTCAGAATTATCTTAGAGGGATTCTTTTTCCTTGTCCATCATATCCAATTGGATTTAAAGCCTTGTGAATTTCATCTCAGCAATATTACCCCAATTCAATTTCTCCTGTTATTTCTTCATCTACTATCCTCGTTGGGACTTGGTTCCCTTATTTCTAAAATAACCACCCACCCCAACTTCAAACAAACAAGCAAAAATTGTCTCAGTAACATAATAAGTTTCTCTAAGATTTACTAGAAACTGTTAACTCTTTTCAAGTAAAACTTAGAAAACCAGTTTTGGAAATGTTAACTCTTTGCTCAAGAACATAAACATTTTCATATGTCTGACTGAGATAAATTAATTCCAAAGCATTCATGTCTGTCAATGACCGATTTGCACTGTATCCTCCTTGAAAGTACTCTGTATCCTAGAGCAAAGGGATGGTTTTCTTGAAGGTGCCCAAGGCCTTTAGGGCTCCGTGCTCCTTTTTTACTTGCCTTCACTTTTACCCAGCTTCACCTGTTACTTTTTAAAATAGGTTATTTTCCTTCTCTATTCAGGCTTCACTGAAACTCAACAATTCAAACTATCAAGATGCATAAAGAGTATGTATTTAGATGCATGTTAGGGTTAAAATATTCACACTGATATAACTTGAAATGAATTAAATTTTAAGAGTTTAGATATATAAAACCATAAAACCCATAATCATAAGAAAAGTAGTTTGAACTTTGGAATACCCAAATTTGAGACAAACAGAAAATGTCAATTAAAATGATCTTTTGATTCTAACCAGTGAAATTAATAACCAAATGGAGCACTTTAGACATGCCATATGTCTAAAGTTTACCGTGCTTATGTACCACTGCTGTGTAGACAACTTAAGATTTGTCTAGGGTAGATAAATCCTACTGAAAAATAAATGCTTTCTACAATATTTTTCAATGTTATTTTTCAGTGAACTTTTGTTTTGCATGTCCTTTCTAATTCTTAGGATTGCATTATACACACACACAAACACACACACACACACACACACACACATAAAATCTGTGAAAGATGGTCTATTCATAGACCATGCTCACAATTATGAATCTCATATATTCCTAGCCATAAAAATATTAGAGGCCTCTAAAAAATCAGCTGAAATATCAATATTCTTTGAATGAATTTGACCTACTTTACAAATAATACTTTTTTATTTGCAATTGAAAAACAAATTAACAAAAAATGATGGAAGAAAAGGAGGGAATCCATTAAAGGACTCCAAAGCACTGGCCTTTGTAATACTAAATATATGAGTTAGAAAAGGAGAAAAATGTATAGTTACATTACTAATTGAAGAGTGTATGCTTATCTATTTATGTAAAGCCAGAATCTAGGGTTTAAATCATGGAATGTATGTGTTTTTATTTATTTAAAATACTTGAATGTATGTATTTGGACCAATTTATGCACATTTGTTAATAAGTACATTAGAGAAATAGAGGAAAACTTTATTCATACTTTATGAAGAAAACCTACATTTATTAGTTTTAATGCATTTCAGGTAGAATTAAAGATTCTGATCTTAACATAGGAAAACATATTATGGTGCCAATTTGACCTCAAATATAGGAAGTCAGAAAGATTTAAGAAATATCTCATGGCTGGTAGTTTATTCCTCATGTTTTCTAGAACAGAGATGATGTTAAATAGAATTTCCTGCACTGTACAGTCTACCTAAGGCATGCTTCTAATGTAAATGACAGTTGAAAGATTAGAAATGATACTAAACTCGGTTTCATATTTCCCCTGTCTCTCAGCCTTTGGCACTGTGTAGAAATGACACGCAAAATTGACTCTGTTTTTCCATAGCAGGTAGCAAAATCCTGTACTTGCGTTGCCCTGACAATTTGTCAGAGCATTAGTTTAAATTCTTCTTGCCTCTCTTTCTACGCACAATTGAACACAAATGATCCTTATCCCTTGATGATATGACTTTTAAAAGTTTGCCTCTTGATATATTAATATACACACTATACAGAAAATTTGAGTAATGTGAAAAATAATTATTGCTTATTCACAAGAGATCCTCTTTTCAGATGTACTACCTTCCATCTTTATGCACATAGAGTTCCTTTTGCAGCTTGTGGTTGATTATCATAAATTAATACTACATCAAAAATATCTTTTCATTCAAAAATAAGTCGAAATGCAGGAAACCTCACTGAAGTAAAATCTCGTTGAAAGGCTGTGATACGTTAGAGGTATACACTTACTATGACCACATTTCAAATGTTGTTCTTAATAGCCTTCAGTGAAAACATTGGCTCATGGACAGTGAACCTGGTAGGGCTTGTTTCCCACCTGAAGTGATTTTCAAAGATAAATATGGTCAATTGTGTCTTCAATTTAATTGTGAAAATGTACTCCGTCAGGAGTGGGAATGAGGAAGGCACAAACATCAAAGAATTTCAGTTAAAAGAAAACCACAATTAGCTTTTGGATTATCTGGGAGCTAATTAGTATATTCAAGTTGGTACTGAAAGTCTTTATTTGGGCCATGTTGAAAACAGTGGATTGGAGGAGACGAGGGCTGAGGACTACAGAAGGACCCATACTGGGTGGTCAAACTTAGACCGGGGCGAGTCAGCAAGGTTGAAGCTTAAAGAACAGGGCTCCTGGGCAACATACATGGTGTAGTGTATACTGCTCGGGTGACGGGTGCACCAGGATCTCACAAACTACCACTAAAGAACTTACTCATGCAGCCAAATACTACCTGTACCCCAATAACTTATGGAAAAAAAAGAACAGGGTTCCTGGAAGGCAGCGTGGCATCTCTCTTCTACCAACTGGTGTCATTCTTCACATGATCTAATGATTGAACACTAATTTACCATTAATTTTCAAATCAACTAATTTATTTTTGAATAATAAAATTAACTAGTCTCTCTTAAAGGCAATGCTATAACATGTAGTTTTATTTTGTTTTTTCATCTTAAATATTACTTAATGAGTTAAGACCAATACAAGTGGCACAACTGAGGTTTGGAAGCTATATCTGTAATAAAATATTTATATGATATTGTAATATGGAATAACAAGTATATCATGCTTAACAAAATACATAAGTTTATATTAAAGAAATTTCATACTAAATACATTTTTACTATTTGAAAATCCATTCTTCACATTTTTAAGAAAAAAGGGCAAAAATTACTTATCCACATTAAAAAGGGCACCCAATAATAATTATTAAGAGAGTTCAATAGTAATAAATTGTATGATAACTGTTGAAGACAGTACTCTAATGCTCTAAAATATTTTTTGACTTAAAGATGTATCTATTCTCCACACTTCCTTCTTTATCTAGAGGTGCTAAGGACTAGAGCTAGCAGCCATGGAGACTTTTTAAAAAGGAATAAACAATATTTCAAATATAATAATGACACCATGTACACTATAATAAATAATCTTAAGAAAAGTCAGGTTATATATTATAGTACATATCTAGTTAAATGCATTTTATTTTTATTAGATAGTAAACTAAAGAAAACAATGAATAAAGACTTCATCTGGTCAAAAAAAAGTTTAACTTATAAAATTATTACACAGGAAATTATGAAACACCAACTGTATGCATGGGGCAGACATATTTATTTAAAATGGTTAGTATTAATTGAGCAGTTGCAGATCTGATCAAACAACTTAATTACTTACTACTTTATCAATAATCAGTTTGCTGCTCTAAAAGAAAAATATAGATCTAAAACACATGTTTTAGACACAACTATTTACAGAATGCATTGGTTTAGATTTCTTCTATATGACGAGCACATAGGAAAGAAGTGTCTAATTATTACTATCAAAATAAATAGAAATCTATGGAAAGTCATTCTTTGCTATAATAGTTGAGGCTAACAGGAAAATATCGTCAATAAAAATATAAATGATATTAGACATTTGTATAAAACAAACTTCATTGTGTATTTAATGACAACATTTATTGCAAAACATTTTAGTAGAGAGGGATGAATGTAAAATTATAAATATATTTTTGTCACTTACCTCTCTTAACATTTCTGCTTGTACTGGTGGGCTTATCTGAAGGACATGGACAATGTCCTTCACATTTGACTGAGATCTGTTTTCCTAAGACACATGCCTGATATTCTAGTTTGCACTGTATAAAAAGAGAAAAAAAAAAGTAATTCAAATGCTTTAGTTATATCAGTAGAAACTCAAGAAATTTTTAGAAAGAAAGGTAATTTTTATGCATATAATTTGGAGATTTTTCCACGAGGTAATACATCTCCAATACTAAAGTGCAGTTTTACATACTTATGTAGTGTACCACTGCTCCATAAAGAAGGCAGAAATGCAGTTGCCTTGAGTATCATTTTAGTGAACAATCACTGAGAAATATAGTAGTTTTAAAAGTCCTTCTTAGTTTGCCAGATCTATTACCTGACATGAATAGAAAATTTTAGAATCAAATGGAGAGAGGCATTACATAGAGTTTGACAGTACATCTCTTGAGCTTCTTAAATGTAATCTCGGTTTTGGTTACTTAAGTAAGCATGTCTTCTCTTACTTATTGAACTCTAAGTTTTGGCTACAGAGACTCTATGCATCAGTCTTTAGCCAGTGGCTTACACAGCATCAAATGGCCCATCTTATATCACCCTAGGCAAAGAATTATAAAATATATATTTGTAAATTGATGTGTTCGTCAAATAATTCTATAGTTTCTTGTGGTTTCCCACAATCATAGCACTATAGCTCAAACACACATTCATACACATAGAGAACAAACATATATATTTACATACAAAATAAACCAAATATTTATGTAGCCTTTATATACATATATATTTCACTTGTATTTTTGGTGTGATGCATATATATTTCACTTGTATTTTTGGTGTGATGATGTGCTTAGTGTCTCTCTACTCCTTGTGTGCAAATAGTTTTTAGACTGAACTTCCCATAGGTCTTACATTGGAATTAATGTGCATTTGTAATAAGATATTGTCACCTAAGAATGTTTCTGCAAGCTCCAGACTTTATATCACTTGTTTTACAAAAAACAGTATAGCATGCCTCTCTTCTCTCCTGTGGTGCTTGTATGACCACAGGATTGAAAACAATTAAGACGGTGATGACAGTGCATTTCTGATTCCACCACACATGTAATGGAAAAGGATAAATAAGTGGTCTAGAAGAGAGGAATGCCTGAATCTAAATTTTCTGCATATCATCTTCTAAAAGTGACATTTAGGGCTAGTTGCTCAACTGTTTTTAGCCTCAATTTTCCCATTAAAAAATCTGGGGTAATGATACCTAATTTCCAGAGTTTTAAGAACCAAACAGCCAGTTTTTCCCCATGCAGTGGCTATCATGAACCAGGCTCTCGGTAAATGCTAGTAAAAGCTGAATACTCTTAAACAATTAAAAATATTATGACATATGAGATTTTCATTTGTTTGCTAACTTCTTAGTTTAGTTTTAGTTGTGTTTGGCTTGATTTTTTTTTTGTAAACATTACTCCTGGTATAATTTTAAGCCTAAGTATCTTTCATTTATTTCTAAGACAATATTTTATAACTGCATATTTGACATGATTAAAAATTATACTCCCAGTTATGTGGTCAGTTTTAGAATAAGTGTGAGGTGTTGCTGAGAAGAATTCATATTCTGTTGATTTGGGATGGAGAGTTCTATAGATAGATGTCTATTAGGTCTGCTTGGTCCAGAGCTGAGTTCAAGTCCTGAATATCCTTATGAATTTTCTGTCTTGTTGATCTGTCTAAGATTGACAGTGGGGTGATAAAGTCTCCTGCTATTATTGTGTGGGAGTCTAAGTCTCTTTGTAGGTCTCTAAGAACTTGTTTTAGGAATCTGGGTGCTCCTGTATTGGGTGCATATATATTTAGGATAGTAACTCTTCTTGTTGTGTTGATCTTTTTACCATTATGTAACGCCCTTCTTTGTCTTTTTTGATTTCTGTTGATTTAAAATCTGTTTTACCAGAAATTAGGATTGCAACCCCTTCATTTTTTTTTTTTTTTTTTTTTTGCTTTCCATTTGCTTTGTAAATCTTCCTCTATCCCTTTATTTTGAGCCTATGTGTGCTCCATCTTTTAAGAGTCAATAATTATCTTCCTACTCTAAAAGAAATAGATCTTGCTAACTAAAGTAATATGACTTCTTTAGTGGTTACTGCCATAATTTACTCAGAGAAAATGATTCTAAAATTAAATAGGGTAGACTTTCTGGCTCCAATCGACAAATGCACCAGTGACTAGTTTAATTCAGCTTCAGCTGATATCAAGAAGCACTGAATGCACCCAATAGCTAATCAGATTACTCATGTCTCTACAATATTTTTATTTTTTCTTGTCAAGTAACTCCTTAATGGACAGTTGAAATTCTTAACTAGCCTTGTGACAAATGATTAAAAATTATTAAGGACTTTGAACATGTTTATAGTAACATATTGATCCTTTCAAGAGAACAAAACACTTTCAATGGTATCATTATTTTTCATTATTCAATGCTTCAAAAATTGAAAAAAAATGATTTTGTCAGTAAAATCACAGTGCATTTTTAAATGTAATTAAAAAGTCCAACATCTAATCAAAAGTAGACATAAATAGTTCAGAAATTATGAATGTTTTAATGAAAGCCAAATGAATTATATGAAAGTTTGGAACTTCAAATTTAATATTCTGCACTGTAACTTCTGTTAATTTAATATTTCAGAACACTGACCTGGCTCATATAATAATTCTGATTCATGACATAATTTAAGAAAAGTTCAGGAGCAACTGTTAGTGGTATATGAGCAGACAAAGCCAAAAGTCCATATTAATTTTAACAAATATTAAATTTTACCATTTGAATATACGTTTATCTCCCTTCATAGATGTATTATACCACACTCATTTACCCTTTTTTTTTTTTTTTTTTTTTGAGACGGAGTCTTGCTCTGTCGCCCGAGCTGGAGTGCAGTGGCCGGATCTCAGCTCACTGCAAGCTCCGCCTCCCAGGTTTACGCCATTCTCCTGCCTCAGCCTCCCGAGTAGCTGGGACTACAGGCGCCCGCCACCTCGCCCGGCTAGTTTTTTGTATTTTTAGTAGAGACGGGGTTTTACCGTATTAGCCAGGATGGTCTCGATCTCCTGACCTCGTGATCCGCCCGTCTCGGCCTCCCAAAGTGCTGGGATTACAGGCTTGAGCCACCGCGCCCGGCCTCATTTACACTTTAAACGTAGTTTATTTAGCAATGATTTTTTTAAGTATAAAGAACATAAAAGCCTGGCAAACATTTGAATGAAAAACAAACATACAACAACTATTAGTTTATTAATAACAGGAATCACATTTTCTGCCCAGAAGTTGATGAGTCATTATTTACATCGTTAGGCACTAGGAAAATAACTTACAAGAGAATTACATAATCTTTATAAAAATTTGGTTAATTCTTCATAAAAATATGTTTCACCTTTTAGCTTTCTTCGTCAAAATTACAATTTAAACATTTCAAAGCTGTCTTTATGATTTTCAGGAAATGATAACACTATAGCTTTGCAAAAGTTTCTTCATATGTGAAATGACTTCAGAATGATTCTACTCAACAACTTTTTTCTATGCATTTCTATGAAGAATAACCGAATCAGATGTATAGCAAATATGCCCTTTGTATATAATCATATGATTTTAGCTACTTTTTTATCAGAAAGCTACTTAGTTGTACTCACTTACGAATTAATTTTGGAAAAAAATTCCATGGAGTATCTTACTCAAAGAATATTAGGACATTAAAAATGCTACTTTGAAATATTTTTTAGCTATACCCACTGATTGAATTCTAATTAGAATGTTCAATTTACTTAATTATCACAAAGCTGAAATATTTATAAAGGTATATGTGAACTAAAATATCACATAAAGGCCAAGCTCATTAGTCTATAATTACCAAAAAATGCAAATAATGCAGTGACAGACATGATTATTGCATTCCTGATTATCTAAGACCCCGAGTATTGAGATCACTTAAGTTATGAGTTCTTGTGAAAAGCAAACCTGCAGATGATTTTGACACTAGTCATGGAAAGTTGTTTTATAGTCATTTATTTAATAAGAAGACTGAAGAAGAAAATATGATCATATTATTGGAGAAAAATGCAGCATATAGAAAAGATCCCAACTTCAGGGTCAGCAAACACTGAGACAGGCTGTTGTTACCAGTTTTCAGGCTGATGAAATCATCATGGCCCTGATATATGGCTTAGAGCAGAGGTTTTCAGCTGCGGATAATTTCGCTCCCCCCTTCTTGGGGACATTTGAGACATTTTTGTTTGTCACAACTGGAGGCAGAAGGGAGAGTGAGTGTTTCTGGCATCTACTAGTTAGCAGCCAGGAACGCTGCTAAACATCTTACAATGCACAGAACAGCCCCCACTGCCAGAATAGAGATTTATCTGGCCTCAAATGTCAACAGTGCCTAGATTGAGAAGCCTTGATTAGGCATTAGTCTACTGTAATGCAATGAAACGGTTAATTCAATTCTCAAACTCTCTTACATATTTCCCTTAAGAATTAGGAATTTTTTCTCGGGCATTCACTAAAGTAATCCATATAAAATAACAATTCTACAAACCAACTGCCAATAACAATTCTACAAACCAACTTAATTATCTAGAGAAACCAGGAAATACAAATCAGCTAAAACAAGAAAATATACAGTTGACAATGGCCTACTTTTGTTAAGGCACCACTATATGTCAAACACTGTGTTAAGCAGTTTAGATGTATTATTCTTTTGATCATAAAAATAAGATAGACATTTTTACAACACATTTTTCAAATGAAGTTTAGAGAGCTTATGCAACTGATAAAAAAATATATGGCTGAAATGGTATTCAAGCACTATTTTATAGTTCTAATGTAGAACAAGTACATAATCCGCAGAGAAATAGCAGCAATGTTATTTTTCTTCTGGTAGCGATACAGGTTTTCATTCAAGTGAAAAAAAATCAGAAAATACGGAATGTCATGAATCACTTTTTTATTCCCCATTTTAATCTATCTTGGATGGACTAATGTATTATATTTTTAATGCCTTAAATAGCCAATATCAAAGCCATGCTTTGAACTCCCATAAACAGCATTCCTCATAGTCAGCTGCAGCCAACCCTTTCCCGAGAAAACACCGTTCACTAAGGTTCTTCTGATCCCTATTGAATGGTGTTTCCCATTCAAACATAACCACAAGAGGAAAGGAAGACTCCAGCCTTAAATCCATTTGTTCATTCAATCAGGATATATCATTTACACAGAAATGCCTTAATTGCAGCATACGTACACACACAGGAAGTTAACCCCAGTAACAGCGTTAAAAACCCTCTGCACCACAGTGGACACTACACTATTGTTCTCTCTGTGAAACACTCTACATTTCATCATGAAATAACACCCTGCTTCACTGGAGGAGCATTTCCTTTTCTCACCAGAAACTTGATTTCAAAAAACTTCTTTTTATATTACAAAATGTTATATTAATAATATATCATACTGGCCTCACCGCAGGAAAAGAAATTCTTGTACCACAGAGCAGGTGAGAGTCATTTCCTGCTTTCTTAATTCAATCAGAGGCAAGAGAGGCAAGCCCCTCGCAAGGACAACACTAGAGATGTGAGCATAGGTGCTCCCAGGCAAACTGAAAATGAGAAATGGACCCACAGAGTCCTGAGAATATTAAAATTCTTAATTCAAGCAGTCTCTAAGGCTCACAGATATGCAAGTTAATTTTTCATTATACCTTATGCTTCAAACTTTAGGCATTCAAGAGAGCATCTAGAAAGTGGGCATTGTAAAGGAGTAGTTGAATTTAAGCTAACTAAGCTAAGATGAGGGAAGTAAGGACACTACAACCCAGGCTAGTAAGTGCGTAATCCTTGTCATGTAGTCACGGACAAGTTAAAATATTGCTCCAGTTGGTAACCAGATTAACCGACCAAGGAGAACTGCCAGGAAAAAAGTAACAAAACTATACCTAACCCTTAACGTGCTAAACACATTCTCTCATATGTACTATATCCTTTGGACCAGTATATCTCTAATTTTCCAAACAGGAATTATTAGTACGAATATTTTATTTTTCTCCCAAAGCTAAACACATCTCAAAATACTCTGCAAAAATTTCGCATTTGACACAAAGCTCACAATAGCCTGTAGTGGCATATCAGAAAATGCCAAAAAGAAAACAACTGGACACGTGGATGATCCTAAACTTCAAAATGTGGTAATAAATTTTAAAAATGGAAAGATCAAAAGGCTAGTAGGTTTATCTTAAAATAATTTGATTTTATTTGTTTAATTAAACTTTGTCATTCAAATCAAAATTCTTGTTTAAATTATTATGGATTCATGTTGCTTTCAATTAAAATAGCTTCAAGTAAAATAAAACCTATAAAAATATGTTGTTTAATGATTTGTGTGATACATATGATTAATACAATAATATTTACTTACTCTTACCTTTTTAATTATTTATCTTAGTATATAATACGAGCTTTGTCAAATAACAACTAATAGGATTTTTCAAAGAGATACAAGTGTTGTTAAAAATAATAAAAAATAAGATGAGAATAGAAGGTCATGAGGATAGCATTTCAGAAGAAATTAATTTTACAGATATAAATGAGAGTCAAATTTTTAAAAGAATGGGAGTAAGCAACAAGGGATGCACTGTAAAAAAAAAAAAAAATGTAAGGATCAGAAAGATTCAGGGCAGAAGGTTAAATTTAGCTAACAAGAGAAAAGACTTTGAACACTTCAAAGCAGTAGATGATTTCAATGGTTACCCAAACATAAAAATACTGACGTGTGATAGCTTGTACATATATTTCAATATCTATGTGGTTTACATAACTTAATTGTTATATTAACTGCTTTAAAATACATAAAACCTGAAGAAATTCCTTGCTTATTATGATTAAGAAATACCAAGGGATTATTTTAAAACACGTACTATTTTTATAACCAAGATACATGTTAAATGATCAATGGTCCCCAAGCCGTTTTATGCACTGGTAGCAATAGTACATTTTGGGATTTCTAAATGTAAAAGATGGGCAAGAGCTGGTGAATTTAGCTTTGACACAGTTATACGAACACATAAAACGTTGTGTTTCCTCTGTGTAAAGTCTCCCCTTGAGTAAATCTGAGGGATTAACCTAAAAAGCCATGATTTCCTGAGCCTTAAAATGCCCTCGGTTGACTCACTTCAAGAAAATTTGTACATCTGACACCAGGGCCCAGAACACACATTTGGGAAGGAGAAGTCCTGGCAATGGTGGCATAGTGAAGAGGAAGGAACTGTTAATCAGAGCGGTTAAAACATTAAGAGTAAGTTTCTATAGGAAAAGTGAGTATAAAAAGGAAGAATCACGAGGTTAACATGAAACAGAGAGTGGAAACAAACTAGTTAACCATTCAAAGGTTAAAAATACATTAACTAGTTAACCATTCAAAGGTTAAAAATACATTAAATAATTGTAAAAAACAATAACGATCTTTCTAAGATTCACATGCACAAAAACACACCTGGAACCATTTCTATAGGCACCTTGTGTATTTATATTGTTAAGAAACACAAAATACACTCAACATGAGATTACACTGATCTCTCCAATTCCATTTGTCAAGAGGAACACACTCTGGGTTATCAATCTCAGGGGAGAACCCTACACACTTCTGTCTATTGCATCTTAACATGGGAGTCACCAAGAGAAACTGTCACAAGGCAGCCCTGGAAGAAACAATGCTTTACTCACTTGGGGAAGAGACAGAGCAAGATGGGCTTCAATGTGTTCGTGCCCTGCCCCCACCCATGGCTAATGGACCCTCCAGCAGCTGACACAAGGCAACTGATGCGGACCCATTTCCTGCTGCAGTAGAGGGACCCATCCTTTCTTACATGGAATCTGAAATCCTGAAAGCTTTGGGCCTGCCTGGGGGCCACACAGGTGCATGCTTAAGCAGAACAAAGGAATGCTTATTACATTTGAAACAGGAAGAGATACTCCCACACAAGGTGCTAATACAAGCTCAGGCTGTGTGGCCTTCCTATCTCTCAGTAAGGAAGTGTTCCAGGCTCATGGCCCATCTTTATGTGGATGATTGGGGGTCAAAAGACAGCACATGAGATTACCTTCCCCAATGCCAATCCAACATATCAGCATTCTTTGCCGCTTGCCTTTTTCCATGTTTGTAAATATTTTCTCCATGAATGAGAAACTTACATTTAGTTATACGTTCAACCAATTTTCTTAAATGTCCAATAGCATCAATCTTACATTCTTGCTGCCTTCTTCTGTAGTATAAAAATTCTAGGAACGTTTCCAACTACATGGCCCATGTTCTTAAATACAGGTAGGTTTACCATCAGGACTATATTAGAGAGCTCAACCCCTCCCCCCTTCACCAGTCGGGGGTCCCTCTGATTTACTTTGAGTCAGGGAGAGCAGGGGAAAAGATTAACTTTTTTTTCCCCTGTAGCTCCATCAATTACTAAGATTACTAAAATCTCACTATGTGCTCATGAGATATGACAGTTTGTAAAAATTGCTTTATATATCTTGAGACTATTTTATTATATACTTCCATGATTGGAACTATTATATCAGATTTTCCAGTTAAATTAACATATTAATCATTATGTAATAATTCTCTCTGCCATTTTCTATGGCATTTATGTGAAAATCTAGTTTGTCTAATATTAATAGAGCTGCCCTATTATTGTGTAGTGTTGGGGGACAAGTACCCAATGTATTGCTGTATCTTGTGGGAACAGAGACACTGGCAGCCTTTTGTTCTGTATTATCTATTCAACTGTGTTTGTTTAGGAAATATAGTTGCAAGGCAGAGGTAGTGTCTCCTTCTGGAGGAGAGGGCAGGGTTTTTTTCTGTCCAGTAAAACAAAGATAATGTCTCTGCATGGGCAAAGATTAGGCAGGATTGTTTGCAGTCTTTAGAAAATATTGGGATTTCCTTAGCTGCAACACAAAATTAATGTGTGAAGAACATCAAACCATGCCATTGTGCATTACCCCTGCAGGACTTGTGGAAAGAACTGACACGAACATCAAAGATTATGCTGCCTGTGCATTAAGTACAATATTCCTTTGTTTCTGGCCCAGGGTATTATGTCTTCTGCCAACCTCCAAGAAATTGCAGCATCTTGCAAATAGGATACAATTTTCAAACCCTTCACAATTCTAGTGGTTTTTGGCAATGGCAATGAGATGCTGGCTGAGAAGTGGCTTTCTGTAAGTGAAAGAACAGAGGTCCCATAGACCATATTAGAAGATCCACTAGTGAATTCTATCGCCCAAATCATGAACAAGGGTAGTGAAAGACTCACTCATATTCTCTGTCATTAAAAGTTTCAAGCCTAGTCTGGGTGCAATGACTTAGGCCTATAATCCCAGCACTTTGGGAACCCAAGGCAGGAGGATCACTTGAGGCCAGTAGTTTGTGACCAGCTTGGGCAACATAGTGAGATCCTATCTCTACACAAAAATTACAAAAAAAAAAAAAAGTGGCTGGGCTGGTACTGTGCACCTGTAGTCCAAGCTACTGAGGAAGCTGAGGCAGGAGGATCATTGAGCCCTGGAATTCCAGGCTGCAGTGGTCTGATTTTATCAGTGCACTCCAGCCTGTGTGGCACAGCAAGATCCTGTCCCTAAAATAGAAAAAACATATTTTTCATGTCTGGACAGTAGGTTTGGTTCAGACTGTTCCAATGATGCTTTGGTCGGTTATTGCTCACGAATCTCTGGGCAGGGAGAGGAAGGGTTGTTATCTTGACAGCGGGTCAAGGTTTCTCCCTCTCCAAGTGAAACAGAAGGTCCAGTATACTCATTCACATACACTGAAGAACTTTGCTATAGGGGGTGACTCAAGCTTTTAAGACTGTGTTGGATGCAGGCACCCAACCCAAGTCACAGTTATATCTGGTTCTGTTGGAGAGGGGTGGCACAGCCTTCAACTGGTAGGGTTTGGGCAGGGTTTACACTATGAAAAGTAATAAGGAATGTAAGCCAACATGACCTTTCATGTGAGGCTTTTGGGGCCAATTCAATGTATGCTATTCTTGCTTCCACATCTGAATTCACATTAGGTAGCAATGTGCTATGTATTTGTGCTTTTTTATCTAGTAAATGGTAGAAGAGATTCTCCCTTACCATGAGCGAGCCGAGATCCATGTGTAAAGTTTTCTCGTGGGAGGTGGAAACCTCTTATCATTTGCCACAGATAGGTGCGTATAACTTCATACAATGGTTTATTTCATGTGTCAGTCTGAATGGGCTAAGGGATACCATATAGATGGTCAAACATTATTTCTGGGCATGACTATCAGGATGTTTCCAGAAGAGATGAGCATTTGAATTGGTGGACTGAATACAGAAGACCCTCTCACCAATGTGGGTGGGCATCATCCTATTGGTGGAGGTCTGGATAGAATAAAAAAGGCCGAGGGAGTGCAAATTGCCTTTCTCTCCTTGAGACATCTATCTTCTGCCCTCTGACATCAGCACTCATTTCTCTCAGGGTTTTGGACATACATCTGGGACTTACACCATCTGTCCCTTGACTCTCACACCTTGGGCCATGGACTGAATTACATCATCAGCTTTCCTGACTTTCCTGCTTGTAGACAACAGATCTTGGTACTTGTCAGCATCCATTACCAAGTGACTCAACTCCTGTAATAAATCTCCTTATCTCTCTCTCTCTCTCAATATATACATATATGGGTTGTAATTTTGTGGATAACGCTAACAGACCTTAAATGCCTAAAGCTTTTCCTGTGCAGATGATACTCTGTGGTTTGTCAAGTCCAAAGTCTCCATCTCAATGACTCTGACTGCAGTATTATTACACCTCTGTCAGAAGAGATAACTGATAAACTCTAACAAAGTTTGGCATCTGTTCAGTATATTTCTTTTCTTTCTGTTTTTTTTTTTTTTTTTTTTTTGAGACAGAGTCTTGCTCTGTCGCCCAGGCTGGAGTGCAGTGGCATGATCTCGGCTTGCCTCAACCTTTGCCTCCCAGGTTCAAGTGATTCTCCTGCCTTAGCTTCCTGAGTAGCTGAAATTACAAGTGCCCACCACTACAGCTGTCTAATTTTATTTTTAGTAGAGATGGGGTTTCACCATGTTGGCCAGATTAGTCTTGAACTCCTACCCTCAGGATCCGCCTGCCTTGGCCTCCCAAACTGCTGGGATTACAGGTATGAGCCACTGCTACCGGCCCCTGTATACTATATTTCTTAGGGTTATGTGAGTGGATTTACAATGCTCATCTCTCCAACCGTGAAGAAAAACTGCTATCTCTTTGATTCTTCTCACCAAAATGTGGACCCAAAACCTTACTGCATTCTTTGGGTATTGGAGAGTATACTCTCTACTTAGGCATTCTCCTTGGTCCTTTACAAGTCAACTAAACCAACAGGCTGATTTGGAAGCCACCCCGCAAGCTGTGTCACATCTCCTACCTGTGGGGCTCCACAACCCTAATGAGCACCTTTAGCTACAAATCTCTACTGAGACTTTCTCTGGTAATGCTGTTGCTGTTCCAGTTTTACCAGCTGACTCTGACAGCATCACTGTACTATTTAAAACTAATATGTGTCATATGCTTAGCTCTTTGGACTACTTGCAGTCTGACAACAGTGAACCTTTTATAACCAAATCTTCTCAGTAATGGGTTGACCAGCAAGGTATACAAGCACTTTCCATGCTCCTGACCATCCCAAGAATCTGATATTGTTAGGCATTGGGATTGGCTCTTAAAAAATAAACTCAGAAAGATTTATGTCTTTGCCTCCCTCACCTCCACATGGTTCACACACCTTAGTAAGGCAATTTGGTCCCTGAATTTTGCTGTCCCCAGAAAAGGAGTATACCCTCTCACTGGCTCCTGGGTAGCAAATAAGATGAAAGGAGGTTATATATACCTATTTTAAACATTGAGGATTTCTCTTTACTTCCCCTAACAACAACTGCAGCCTGGCCTAGTTGCTGCACCCTCCAGTTGGCAGCTTGTCCAAAGGGGGCCTTAGGGATTCAAACTCAATTGTGGATCACACTGCTCTTTGATTCCACTGACAGTAGCCCACACAGGCCACAGCTGAAAACATAATGGGTCTCTCTTTACAAAACTTCCCCTGTCCCTCCTAATAGACTCTTACGGATAAAATGTTCTTGTGTAAAGTTTAGGAGTTGATGGAAAGAAAGAAAAATATTAGTGACTATAATGGGACCCACTAATCTTGTGGTGATAGAAGGGGAACAACACCAGGTATTCCTGGAGAGGGAACACCTTAGACTCTGAAATAAATAGAGGGACAAGAAACATTCATGAGCTTTTGTTTTTCCAAGTCAACCTGACATCTTTCCTCCCCAAGGAAAATGCCCCTGTGTGTCTCCCAAAGTGTTGCAAGTGTCTTAAAGTTAACTGCGTGCTGGATCTGACTTCCCCAGACATTCGTTTTTCCATTTCACTTAACCTTACCAGAGAAGTCTAGAAACAAGAGATGGAACCAGCTCCTGAACCTCCCATGCAAATCACCTGTCAACACCATCAGACGTCTTTTCTCACCTCCCCTCTCATTCTGTGGGGTGAATGAATGCTACCAGTCTGGTTGTTAGAAAAACCAAGACAAATTAGGCACACTTCCTTCAAGCTATCACTCTAAAAACAAGGAGTAGAGTCTTTTATTCTAACTGCATTGGGAAACCTGAGATCTGACAGCAGGCTGGAGAGCCGTATTTGACACACTGTCAATCTATGTCCCATGAACCATATAGGTCCCACCTGCAGAGTCATATCAGTTTTAGAAACAATTGCTTTCCAGGGCACCATATGCACTATTAGCATTGTACTTCCGGAAAGGAAACCAGGCATTAACTTGTTTTTGTTCTGAAAATAGAGTGACATACACCTCAGGGGTGGTCTTAGAGACCCTCATCTACTTTAGGAAACAGCACCAGTAGATAACGTGGCCCTCAGCTAACTCAGGAGCTCTCTCTAAAATTAATTTATCACAGGTGACATATTTCCAAGTGTGACACCAGGCTCATTACTTATGGACACCTTGCAGGAAGTTCTTTTTGTAAGAGGAGGTATGCAATTAGAAAGTTGATAATAAATGTTTCACTAACAAATTTTGTGAAGTGAAGTGAGCAGTGACAGGACATTTTTTCTGAAAGGCATTCAGGTCAGTCCCAGTCCACTGAGCAGATATTTTGGATGACACAGTTGTCCAAGATGCCTCTCTGTAGGTCAAGTAGTGACATCTCTGCAATCACTAGTGTATCCTGCTGTACCTGACTTACTTCCACAGGCCAAGTAGAAAGGCCAAGAAAAAACATAAGGCAAAAGTCACCTTGGATGGATAAGGTAGATCTGGATGGTTTATGTGATGTGTCCAGGAGGCTGGCTCTGAGATCCTGGAGTAGGGGGTCAGAGACACTGCTAAGATAAATTTTGCTTGCAGGTTTGTATCATCCTCCTTCTTAGAGTTCCCTTCATGATATCCTTAATTAAAGGCTACATGAGATAAATTGAAGAGATTTGGTTCAAATACCTGTTGATGGAGTGGCCTACGTAGAGGAACATACTCTAGAAGCCAAGATGTGGAAACAAAGGGCAGATACTGTTTGGAGGCAGATCTCCTGGGTTCACTCACATTTTTGCACATCATGCAATCAGAGGCACTGACAGCTGTTGTTCTGTGCACTCTTTTCAAGGATGTTTATGTAGCAACGGACATAGAAGGTATTTCCTTCTGAAATACTGGCTTTTGAACTTTTAAAAATTTTCTTTCAATACTGTAAGTGTACATTTCCACTGTTTTTTGAATCACATTAATCTTGCTGAGATGCTTTTTGTTGATATAATGGTACGGTATTTTTGGTAGGTAATATGGCTTTTCTGTCTGGACGGACTTTACTTTGGAAATCTCTCATTTTACTGTAACATATCTAGACTTGAGTTTCTTCTTATTTATCTTACTTGGCATACACTGTGTTTCCTGTACTTGTGGAATCATGTATTTCATCACTTCTGGATAATTCTCAACCAAATTCTCTTCTAATATTTTCTCTGCGTTATTACTTCGGATTACTCTTTCTATAGTTCATATTAAACTTTGGATACTTTTTCATTCTATTCTAGAGTCTACATATTCTACCTTTTTGGATAATTTTTCAGAAATACATATGTGTATGCATGTACACACATATTATATATATAATATTTGCATATATTGCACACATGTAATATATATGATATATACATATATTAATTATTGTATGTTACATACATAATACATACACATGTACACACATATATAAGTTGTAGTTCATAATATCTTCAAGTTCATTTAATCTGCTGTTTAATCTACCGACTTAATTTTTAATTAAATAATATTTTAATTAAATAAATGCTATTTGGTTCTTTTAAAAGCTGAATTTTTTTTTCTGAAAGTATGTTTGGTATTGCTTGAATATTTCAATATCATTTTTAAATTTTTAAATGCTTCATACATTAATATATATTATAAAGTTGATGTCTGTTAAGGAGCTGAGAACATTTAAGGGATTCCCCCGATACTTGGAAGCCTCAATATATACTTTCTCTGTAGAAATCTATTATGAATTCAAACTTCTAAGGATTCCACAGAGTTTGTTCTGCCAATTCAAATTCACAAGCAATTAAATAAATATTATAAATAAAGGAGCACACCAATACAATACAAATAAACTAATAAACAAAATGAGGCAAGCTAACAGGAGCAAGAGTGAACAATGCCAACAACAAGAACAAGACAAGATTTGTATTTTAAATACTTAAAATTCTAAAATTGTTAGAGACAAATTATTATTAAATATTCTCAGCTTTGGGTTTGCCTGACCTCTGCTCAGATGTAGTGTAATTCAGAACACCAGATCCATGCAAGAGCAGCTCAAAAGCATCAGCACTATACCATAATAATGATATTATTACCCCAAGCTACTACAGGGACCTGTAGATTACTTTTCAGATTCCTAGTGCCTGATGATAAATATTTCCCACTTTCTTTTCACTGGAGGCACAGTTGTTAAGAGGGGTTGTCTAATTCATCGACATCACTATGCTTTCACATCGAGCCTACTCTACCATTCTTTCACAGGCCATTAATCTTAATATTTTTGGATTCTAGTTATTGACAGTTTTTTTTTTTTTTTCCTTTCTCAGTTTCTACATTAGTGTTGTTACCTTCTAGTTTCATTTGGCTGTTTATCTGGCTTACTTCAGATACAAAAACATACTTAATCCACTGTCATTTCACATAACAAGACTAATTTTCTTGGTGGAGTACATTTAGGGTGGAAAGAGGTTAAAGGCCACTAAAACATACAGTGCTCATAGAGTATATCCAGTGTGATTGTGGGAAAAAATATAATTTGCTCAGGTACCCTAAAAAGGATGTGACAGCCACATTCTATTGTGTTTATTTTATAATTCAAGTGATTATAAACTGATATAGATACAATATATGTCATACTATTTTTTTCTTTATCTAGAAAAATAATGTCATATTAATTTTAAAATCATCTGTGTATTATTGATAGTTATTGATATAAAATTAGCATGTTTAATTACATGTTATACAAAATAATTTTATTATAGTAATACTTTTATATCAGCTATATTTTTATTCATAGCCATAGTATTAGTCCTGCTCTTTACTAGCTCTATGTCCTTATGAACTTATTTAAAATCTGTTTCAATTTCTTATGTTTAAAATGGGAACAATATTAGTGTATGTTAGTGTTTGTTATATATCTTATAGCATTGCTAAAATTAAGACGTTAATGCATATATAAATTAACACATTAGCTTAATTGAATCATTCATTAATACATTAATACAATAATACTGATTAACACACATTATGCAATCGTGATATGTTAATTTTTTTAAAGAATATTTATTTGTTGATATGAGTTGTGTGCCTTTGACAAAAGGAATATAGAGCTCTTCCAAAGGTGCTGTACATACATTTACTTAATTACCTAGCAACTTTCTGAGTAACTCAGCTGGAATAACTTCTAGTAACATAGTAAGGATGGCACGTGCTATAGTTATCTTTACAGATGAATAACATTATATTAATTGAAATAAACCAGGCACAGAAAGATAAATACCACATGTTCTCACTCATATGTGGCAGTTAAAAAATATTTTGAGCCCCTGGAAGTAGAGAGTAGAATTGGGGGTATTAGTGTCTGAGAAGGGGAGAAAAATAGGGAGGATAAAAAGAGGTTGGTTTACAGATACACATGGATAACCTATTTACTTTTCTACAATCTTTTTGAAGAGTTGAAATATCTATGGTTTCTTTATATCTCTCCCATTGCCTCCCATGTTTTTTTCCCCTTGGCAAAGTGATGAATAATTAATGTTACAAAGGACATCATTAAGGTAAAATTCACAAGTGATAAATGCATCAGTTAAGGTCTTGCTGGGAGTTTTATTGCTCAGTACAGTGCTGTGGTTAACTGTGTGTGAGCTTAACTGGGCTCCAATTCCAGCATTGTAATTCACCAGCTTTATGGCTGACATGGGCTTCCTTTTCTTTATCTTTAGTTTGCAGATCATTATAAAAAAAGTCTTGTAAATTTCTTTAAAGATTAAATTACTACACATAAAATATTTAGGATATTAACTGATATTATTGTACAATTATTTTAGCAATTACTACAAATATTACTAGAACTTCTATTACCACAACTAGTATATGTCTAGTATTATTATCATTATGCTTCTCTTAAACAACATGTATATTTAAACATGTTCTACATAGTTTAGGAGTTTTTGGACAAATGGGTTCTTTATATATACAAACTAGATGAATTGTTTATTAACTACAAGATATCTAAGGTATAAAAATTAACATGAAAATTCCCCTAGTGAATATACGTGGTGTTAATTCTTTTTTAGTATATAGTAACACAAGATGAAGACACTGATATTATATGTTCTATTCTGTGATGGCTACAGAAAATTAACATGGGCTTAAGCTCTATTAAAACTTCATTTTTTTACATACAAAAATCTATAGGTAACTTCATACCTAATGTTGAAAATACTGAACACTCTTCTTATAAATTGGGACTAAGGCAAAGAGATGCATTGAACCTTGTAGTGGAAGTCCTAACCAAACCTAAGGCAAGAAATAGAAAGATAAAAAAGGAAGAAATAAGCCTGCCTCTATTCATGGAGAAGGATATTATGTGTAAAATAATCTGGACAGATCTACAAAACATTACTAGAAATAATAAGTGAATTTAACAAAGTGGCAATATACAAGTCAGTATAGAAAATTAACAATATAACAATATACTATCAGCAAACAGTTAAAAATTGAATTAAAATTAAATTTACAATAGTACCAATAAAAAACTACTTAACAAATTTAATAAAGGGCATTACGAAATCCTATACTGAAAATTACCAAACATTAATTAATGAAATATAACTAAATGGAGAGATATACCAAATGTGTGGATTTGAAGATTTGGTACTGCACAGTATCTAAAAAAATGACTCCAGCTTGTTTTCTATAGAAACTGACAGACCGATTCTGAAATTCATATGGCAAGGCAAAGTGTAAACACCAAAGCAATAGTAAAAAGGTATAACAAAGTTGGACTTTGCACCAGTATTCAAAAGTCAGTATTAAGGTACAACAAATTAGACATGTGATACAGGCTTAAGGACAAATAGTTCACTGAACATAATAAAGACAGAAACAGACACACACATTTAGGACCATTTCATTTTTGACAAAGACATCAAAGCAATCCAATGAAGTAAGATGCTATAAATGATTCTGCAACTGGTTGGCTATTAAAAAAAAAAAAAATTGTGTAGAAACGGGTTTTTGTCACGTTACCAAGGCTTGTCTTGACCTTCCGAGCTAAAACAATTTTCTTACTTCTGCTTCTCAAAAGGGTGGGATTATAGGCGTAGGCCACTGTGCCTGGCCTGGTTGGCTACATTAAAAAAAAAAACAAAACAAAACCTACCTTCTACTATACACAAAAACTAATGAGTATCACAGTCCTAAACCTAACAGTTAAAATTTTAAAGCTTCTAGAAGACACAGAAGATTGTTTTCTGCAACAAGTAATAATCATAGAAAGTTGATGAGTTAGGCTTATTTATCACGCATAATATCTAAAAATATATTTTATTATTACTCTGATATCACAGGCTTTAAGCCAGTAAGGAACAAACAACTCAATAAATTTAAATGCCATATATTTTATTTTATTTTATTTTTTAGTGATTCAAATAAAGGTAGTTACCACATTATGTGTAGCAATATAGAAAAATAATGAAGGGTAATTAATTTAAAAAATGAATTTGCTTCAATTTTACATTAAAATATTGAAAGGCAGTAAAGAACATGGGCTCTGGACTTAGCTGAGTAACACTGGTCAAATGACTTAAATTCTCTGTGCATCACAGTTCTCACCTATAAAGGAGGGATAATAACCAGTTAACGTATTTAAAATATTTGAACTATTTGCCAGAAAATATGGTCTACATAAATGTTTGATTTATATATGTACACACACATTATACATATGCACACACACACGTGTATATATGAGGTTATGAAAGTTAATGTAGTGAAAAGGCCATGGGATACCATATGGCAAGATTAAACACAAATTACTGTGAAGACAAAAACCAGGCACCTGTGCCTCTGACTCATTACATTATGCCTTCCCCACAGATAGGCCACTGGCACCAAGCTGTGGGAAACACGGATCAGGGCATTAGGAAAATAACTTAGTATCCAGAAATGTATGTAAAAATAAAGGGACTGGGGTGAAGGTGGTGGGATATAGCTCCCCACTCCCCACTCCCGTTCTGGAGCAAGGTACCCTGTGTTCTCTTAGAAGCTTCTATTCAAAGGCGTCAGTCATTGATCAAGTCAATGGCCAATCAGGGATTTGAAAAAGCAAAAACAAACAAAAAAAAGAGTTCTTTTCCCACATGTGAAGCTGCTTTCCAAGTGTTTTTTGGCTGTTTGCTTCTTCACTGCAAGTGGCAAATTTAAGAATTCACATTTTTCCCAGTAACTGAAGACAAGAGAGGATGCATTTTGTGCTTCAACACATGACTCCAGGGAGTAAGGATAGGGAGTGTTGGAAACAAAATCAATGTAAGGAGACGAAGACTTTTTTAACAATTAGAACACTCCTCAAATATAGAGGTTTACCTCGCAGAATGTGATTTCATACCAGGGACTTTATTGCATGGAAGTTTTTCCTAGATGTTCTTTTAAGTTCTTTTTAAATTTGAAATTTTATGATAAAGTTCATTCATATTATTTCCTGTAATATTCAGTGCTGTAATAAGAATTGATCCCCATAAATGACCATGGTAATGTTCTGGTGGTGTGATATTGATGGAGTCGGCACACCTCAGCCAAAAGTCAAACCCAAGCTAAGTGGAAAAGCAAGTCACATGGAAAGAGTGCACATCCATTTCTGACAGTGGATCTTCCAAAATCAAATGATCTCAGCTCTAAATATTCAGAGGAAAGAAGATAGAACAACTAAACACTAAAAAGTATAACATATCAAATTTCTCATGATTAGGAGTCAGAAATTATCTACCTTTCAAAATGTGCATATAGTTGCTAGAATTAGTAACTATTAAGAGAAAGTAAGAACATGCCTCAAATATATAAAAAAATAAATGACAGAAAAGTTAAAACATTATAGTAGCATGTTGAAACTTAAAATAGAAATTTTTTGAGCCAGGTGCGGTGGCTCACGGCTGTAATCCTAGCACTTTGGGAGGCCGAGGTGGGTGGATCATGAGGTCAGGAGATCAAGACCACCTGGTTAATACAGTGAAACCCCGTCTCTACTAAAAATACAAAACAAAAATTAGCCGGGCATGGTGGTGGGCATCTGTGGTCCCAGCTACTTGGGAGGCTGAGGCAGGAGAATGGCATGAACCTGGGAGGCGGAGCTTGCAGTGAACCAGATTGGGCCATGGTACTCCAGCCTGGGCAACAGAGTGAGAATCTATCTCAAAAAAAAAAAAAAAAAAAAAAAAATAGAAATAGAAATGTTTTGGATAGTAATAAAAAAATTAGGCCTTCCCCTTTAAGGCTAATGTTCTTGTTCACACACACACACACACACACACCTATCTTTTATTTAAGTATTCAAAGGCAATAATTTGAAGGGATGCACAGTGATTCTCAGCCATGGCTACACATAAAAGTCACATGAGAAGTTTTAAAAATTCCAATTCATGGGACCCCATTCCAAATCAATTTAAGTAGCATTTCTACAGCTGGATTTAGAAAACTGCAGTCTAAAATAGGTAAGCTTTATATTTGCCTTCCTTCAAAACCACACACACACACACACACACGCACACAGTTTTATGAACAATACTCATTTCTAAGGAATTCACGATTGTTGAGTTCAATTGCCAAGCAGCGCATCACTAAAAATATGATAGAAAAGAGTTTAAAATCATCCACTGTTGTCCTCAGGGAGTTTATATTACACATGTTCTACTCAAGTCTGAAACATTAGTATTATTTATTGACTTATGCTCACGGCAAATGTAATGTACATTTTACATAACAAAGTGAGAAATATATCCATGATCTAACATAAATGCTGTATTGAAGAATGATTCCTAGTTCTTATTGAAGCTTGACAATACAATCAAAATAGACTTTGCCTGAAGTAAAGAAATGAAGGCCTTCATCTTTTGTGTCAATTTCAAGAATGATTACCTCTCAAACAACCTTGAACAGACTTATATTTTGATTTTTCTGGCATTGCTGAATTTGAAAGAATTCAGAGAAGACTGGTTCTTTTAAAAAGAAAGATTAAGTAGGCTTCTAAAGAAAGTAAATCATTTTTCTTAATAGGAAAAAAGACAATGTTCCAAAAATATTTTTTATGAAAATCACAAATGTCCCACTATTTTTTCAAGTAAGCCTATTTATCCATAGTTCCTCACCTGTTCAGTTTTCTTTTTGTGTATGCATTTTTAAAATACTCTGCTGAGGATTTCTAGAAAAGCCAATTAACTTAAAAGCTTGAACTCAAATAAAATAATTATTCAAAATTGGTCACATTGCATAATGAAGTTTACCTTTCAAAATTATATCTTAGTTATGTCATTTGACTAAAGTCTTTCTTTGTGTACCTTCTGATATCCCTCTTTCCCACCACATACCCCAGCTCCTGCACCTGTTATACTTCGTAATGACCTCACCTCCAGTTAGGATGTGCAATGGAAATATCATTTATAATCTCCTCTCTATAAAATGAGCTGAAAGTAATGAACAAACATTGTGGGTCTAAAATAGAACTTGTAGGAATATTATTTGTAGTGTTAAAAAACTCCTTTGTATCAATGCATGGGTCGACAATTCAGCAGATGAATAAGAAAAGCTTCCACAGCAAGATCACACTTCCACACTGAATGTAGGGCCCCACATCCAAGACTCATCATATCTGGCTTCTGGTTTATCTTTAACGTATCAGGACTACTGAGGGGAGGATTTACAACTTCAAGCAAGGAGCTTCATTGACCCCACTGAGCTTAGAATTTGGAGCTCATCATTGTTGTTCGAATGTGTTTGCATCTGCCCTGTCATAATTTGCAAGTTTATTGACAAACTTTAGTGATCCAAGAGCCAGAAGAAAGATCTTGTGATCTCTTACCTATATTCTATTTTCAACTCTCATAAGCAGATGTTGGGAACATAATAAGATGACATTTACAAGAAGGTACTGGCCTCTGTGGTCTTTGTTCTTGATCCAGTAGCTAAATAGCCTAGGGCAATCTTTCTTATGAGGGAGGAACAAAAAATCATCAACATGTTGAAGGCATTAATTTGAGATTCAAATCAAATAAACTCTTAAGAAAAGATTAGTAAGGATAGTTTCACCTAAATTTTTACTGGGTTAAGAGTTCTACTTAGTTTTCATTGTTTTATATAGCTCAGTCTCATCGCTGTCAATGCCAAAGTTTAAGATTAGGATGGATGGTCCAAAGTGGAAAACTCACTAAGTTAGATTAGAATTAACAGAAATAAAAATGGTGATTTAGGGTTATTAGAGACCTATATTCACTTGAATCATGCTTTGTGTAATGTCTTTCTATGTAAAGAAAGCATTTGTTAAAAGTGACATTTATGCGAATAAATATTAAAATAATAATTCAAATATGAATTATCTATGAGATTGGTTGTGTTGATAATACTAATAAGATTAGATGATATGGAAGCCAAGGTATCACAGTGTGCCCCATGCCCAAGGAGAACAATGAGGAAACCCCATGAAATTGAAGATATACCTGAATTAATCTACGTATAATAAGTGCTTTTAGTCTTGAATGAGAATCTGAGGGCTATTTCTTACATGCTGAGTAACTCTAACATCATCAGTCAAGTCTCATCAAATAGAATTCCACTTCTAATTGTAACTTGGTGTCCTATGAAACTAAATTGGGAAAGGAAGGATCACCTGCTAAGAGAAACCTAAAAAGAGTCCCAAAAATGTCAGCAGAAGCCCGTAGACTTCTGTTAGCGCTCTTTGGGAATGATGACACCCTAGGCACAAACTTCTGGCACATATTTCCAATGTTGAGAAAGACATAGTTCTACTTAGGTGGATGCCAGTAAAAATTTCCAATCTCTCTACCACTGACTCCATTTGTTCAATCATCTATAATCACCAGATAAAATTAGGATTAAAATTTGCTTCCTCTGTAGCTCTTCCCATCAGTTTGAATATTACAATCTGCATCCTTCATTGTAAGTCAGTAAATCCGTAAAATGATTTATACATCGTTTCCACGTGGGATTTTATAATATGAGATAGATTCACTCTCCCTTGTACTGACAACATGAATTCACTAAACTTGCAAAGGCAAGGCCCTACCTATACCATGTTAAATTCACCAAGATCAAGACCATGTTGAAAGGACCCCGACACACTCCTCTCCTAGCAATAACTCCGCTTTTATATACACCCATAAAAGTTTAGCAGGTAGACATAAGACAGCTTCACTAAGGATACACAGTACTTGGCACCTAGTATGTATGTATTTAGTGACTGAATTAATTAAGAGCATTGTAGTGAACTTGCCCAGATTTGTAATTGTAAAAGGCAAGTGGAAGTTTTGGGGAAATATTTGCTCAGACAAATTGTGATTCATAAGCAGGTATCCACAAAACCAAAGCATTTTACTAAAAGGTAAAAAAATTCTGGAAATAACTTTGCAGTAAGCACAATCAGATATGAACTAAGAAAAGGTTATTTATAGATCTCATGTATACTCTTTAATAGGAATATTCAAATTGTTGCTTAAAAGGATATTAACATGTTTTTGTTTTTTGAAACAGGTTTGCTCTTGCTGTCCAGGCTGGAGTGCAATGGCGCAGCTCACTGCAACCTCCGCCTCCCTGGTTCAAGTGATTCTCCTGCCTCAGCCTCCCGAGTAGCTGGGATTACAGACGTCTACCACCATGCCTGACGTATTTTTGTATTTTTAGTAGAGATGTATTTCACCATGTTGGCCAGGCTGGTCTCAAATTCCTGACTCAGGTGATTTGCCCACCTTGGCCTCCCAAATGCTGGGATTACAGGTATAAGCCACTGCACCTGGCTTAATAATTTAATTATAGGGTAAGCTTCTTCTAGGGATGCTGCATAATATGCTACACTACCTGTCTAAAATATATGTATTTCTTAAATCTAAATTTTTAAATGTATCCAGTCCCTAGGGTTTCAGATAAAAGACAGTGAGTCTGAACTCTTTCCTTTCTGTTACATAAGCTAAGAAAATTTATCATGTCTTATTTAGGCAAAGTTTGTAAAAATCCCAAAATATTTTAACAATATGGGACACTTAATTGGGAGGAAGAATAATGTAGACGAGAGGGCAAAGGCATTGAATCAGAGATTATATCAAATCCTGGCTTCAGTGTCAACTAAATATGTGAAACTTGCCAAATTGCCTTTCTGATCCCGGTTTTTTCATCTGGTAAAGAGTTTTTTTTTTCGTGGCTTAAATGAGATAATATAGGAGATAAAATATGAGATAAAAAAAGGAATTGTAGTGACAGATTGTAGCATATTTATTGTTGTTAAAATAATATTGATCACTAAAGCTATTGTACAGCATGCTAACATTTCTGGCACCTTTCATAGTAGCAACAAAGGAAAGGTTAGCTTTGATATTTGAGGGTTCATAGCTTTAGTATTTCAAACCTTAAAAATTCTGACATGGAAAAAACAAATACATATTGAATCATATTCCAAACCAGTGAGATTATTCATATTATTTCATAAGGTAAATGAGTAATTTGAATTATCACTTTGGATAACCAATAGTTTTAATCATTTACTAATAAGTATACATCACTTATTTCATACTGAACAACTGTAGGTGTCTTTACCTGAAAAGAGTAGGTATGACCATCTGAACCACAAACAGGGCTGGGATAGACCATTGGGCACTGCTTGCAGGTGGATAATATGGGACCCCTCCATTGCCTATGGTCTACTCCTGCTTCTTTCATCCTGTTAAAAAAATAAAGCAAGCATATTGAGCATATTTATGTAAGAACATGCATTTATATTAGCTCATTCCTCTCGTCCACTGCCATTCCAACTCCTGAAGATACATTAGAATCAACAAACGATTCTCATTTTTAATTTATTATTTCATGCCATATTTTTCATTATAATCTTTTGATTTCTATCTCAAGGCTTGCCTCTAATAAAACAGGAATATGTCCCTTAAAGATATTCTGCTAGTCACATATAAATGATGGTTGTATTTCTTCATGCGAACCCTTTTCATAGCCTCAGAAACAGAAGCAACACTTGCTCAGCAATAAAGGACTCACACATCTGGCACCTTCTTAAAAGCCGTCCTCACATTCCATTAGGAACAATATATAAGAGATGACACCTAATTCACTGGGTGCCTAAAAGTAAGAGTGGCTTACTTTTAGAGAAAACAGAAACAAAGAATTACAATTTTCCAGCATTTACCAGTATTTAGAAAGCTAAATTACTAGGTTTAGTGACAGCAAATCTCCTTTTGTTGTGTAAAAGTGTCCTAAAATAGATCTATGTGGCTTTGATATAGAATAACTTGAAAAAAATCCATTCTCTTCTGCTACCTACACTTACAATTGTTTGTTTCCCCACTTTAGTTAAATTGCTTTATTCCTTTGCCTATTTGTGTGAACAATTTACACAGAGTCAGGAAAATGGCTTAAAAGTTAGAAAAAAAAAGTAACTGAGAATTCATATAAAAACATTTAATATTTAGAAGTCCTGTAGTAAATCAATATTCGTTTATTACAACTGCTTATGGAGAGAGTAATTTGATGCCTATGTCAGGATGAGAATAGATGTTTTACTAGAAACTTTTTTTTCTTTGTGCCTTTTGTTTTCTTTTCATGAATATGTCAAATCTACAAAATAGTGGTCCCAAAAGACTATCAAGATGCATTTTAAGGACTTTCATTATAAGTAAAGAAGTTTGAACTATGTATTTCAAATTTTGCCAGAGTTTGGGTGGGCTGGGCATTACACATTGATTATTTTCTCTCTTTTTCTCTCTCTCAGAAAAGATTTTCATGAAGCCTATCATAGTTCCAAATATGTTCTCTTTATTTCAGTTTCACACATTCCGCCAAAAGACCACATTAAAACCTTGCTTTGCTACAAAGTTCATCTTATAATACATACAATGAGAAGAAATTAATATGCAAATTTTTCCTGAAAAACAATTGGCACGATATCCTAGTGAGAAATAAAACAATGATTGAAAAACTTGGACTATTCTGTAACATTTCAAGATTTATAAATTACAAAAATGTAGCAGAGAGAAATTAAAAAAATAAATAAAATGTTCTACTTGCACTGAACTTTCACTGTGTGTAATCAAACAAGACATGAAATTATGCAAAATTATTTGCTCTTCAGATGCATTAGGGGAAAGTATAAGCAAGTTTGGGCTTCTAATCAGTGAAAAGTATTTTATTAGAGCAAAAGAGGATTATAGTAAAAAAAATAGGATGTGTATGTTCTTTATGCTTAGGTTTCTATCCCAACTCTGTATCTCTTTTATACTTCATCTCACTCTTCTTTTTTAACACATATAACTTAAAAAAACCCTAATGAGATCTGGAAACTAAAAATTGTTGTATTAATAAATTTCTCTTAAAACATTTACAACTTAGAAAATCTTTCCATTTTTTTTAAGAGTAAATATAACTAGAAGTAAATTTTTTTTAAAATTTGAAGATTTGGCTGGGCACAGTGGCTCATGCCTGAAATCCCAGCGCTTTGGGAGGCCAAGGTGGGTGGATCACCTGAGGTTGGGAGTTCGAGACCAGCCTGACCAACACGGAGAAACCTCGTCTCTACTAAAAATACAAAATTAGCCAGGCATGGTGGCGCATGCCTGTGATCCCCGCTACTCAGGAGGCTGAGGCAGGAGAATCACTTGAATCCAGGAGGCGAAGGTTACTGTGAGTCAAGATCACACCAGTGCACTCCAGCCTGAGTGAAACTTCATCTCAAAAAAAAAAAAAAAAAAAAAATTGAAGATTTATTAGAAATTTGTGACATTGAAATAAGCTCAAAAAGTAAAATTGTAATGTACTTGTAGAATAAATTTGAAGCAAAACAAGATTAGTTATTCTTATTCCTTCCAGTTTTAACCATATGGAACACTAAATAAATGTGTTCATATTCCTAAAGTGTATCAATAAAAATTGCACGTTTTATTTAGTTTTGATGCTGGTCAGGATTTGCTGGAGTGAAATATAATCACCAACAATATACAAATGCATTTCTTAGTCTTATGGGAATACAAAAGTACCTCTACAAATTTATATAAGTCCAACTCTATGTGATATCACCTCTGCACCTATATGTAATATCACTATTCATCATGGAAGAGATTTTTGCATTTCCAGACTCCTTTTATAAAAATGCATCCTAGATGACAAGTTGATAGGTGCAGCAAACCAACATAGCACATGTAACCAACCTCTGTAACAAACTTGTACATTCTGCACATGTATCTCAGGACTTAAAATAATAATAATAAAAATGTTTCCTATGATTCAGAATGTGTTTGGTTTGGCATCAGAGATTGTTCTCAGAATTAGTGTTCTTCATAGTCTATTGAAATTTTTGTTTTGTTCTTAGAAAAATTAGCCAAGTAGATGAAGATATAACATTAAAAACTTAACACTTAATTTAATATCTATGTATGATATATAATATGTAAACTTATATAAATTATATATACATGGAAATCATCTGTTGTTGGTTGGTTTTTAATTATATTTTGAAGGCCCCATTTAAGAGAGAGTAACGTGTTTCTAAGAGAGAAGTGCACTTATGTAGTCATAGTATAGGTGAAGAAGTGCAAAGCGACATGATTAGGGAAAGGTGTACTTGGCTCAGGCTATGAGAATGGCTGCCTGGCAACTGTGGCAAGAGGAATGTCCCATGGAAGAAATTAGATCTGGGAAGAGCACAACTAGGCACATTATTCTGAATATTTTAGGTGCAGAAAAGATTAACCTTTGAGCCTACATCTAATTTTTTGATACACCGAAGGTCATTTGCAGTTAGTTGTTTTAAATTATTAACAAATAGGGTGATACAACCTGTTTCCATTAATAAAGTACAAAACCTAAGCTAGCTGAAAAACTTTGAACATTTTCAGAAATTGATCTTCCAACAGCAGCTCCACTGGAATAAATATATGACTTCCATAGACTCATCTTTTCAAATAAATATTCAATTCTAAAAATCTAAGATAAAAATATATTTAGTTTCTAACTGCATCCTATACAGGGTCACACCCCCTTCCCTTAAGAAGCAAAAAATTGTATTTTGGAACTCAGGGAAATGAAGAAAATTGAATAACATATAATAAAGAAACTCAAGTTTTCTTTTTATTTTTTTTTTCTCTCAGAATCATTCGTTTTAAAGGTTCCAGATTCAAGGCCCTAAGTTAGTTTCATATAATTATAAATATAATTATGTTTTTAAGAGCTAGAAAATTAAACTAATAACTAAAGAGGAATTCATACTATTGCTAGTGTTCTTTTAGACGACTCACTTCTAGGCCTTTGAATCATATTATCTTCTTACCACCTGAACTATTATCTTGTATTCATGATTTAACTTTCACTGTAGGCTTCAGTATGTCTCTAGCATCAGTCTCATATGAAAGCTCAACAGTCTCATTTTCCTAATAATTATAATGTTAATTGCTGCTACATCCATTTACTCATTTATGGTCTACTTAGTTTTCTGTTTAAGTTAATCATGTTGTTCATTTTAACAAAATAATTTGAACAAAACTTCCATGTTTCAGGATTTATATTGATTTCTGGAAGAGGGTAAATGATGTCACCAAAATGGTTAGCAAAAAACCAAAAACCACAAAAAACCCTCTCATTCTAACTTGACTTAAATTTAACATACGCCCGTTTCATTAATCAGCCTTGGCAAGCCACCTACCTTCCTCAGTCTTAATTTCTTCACGTGTGCAATGACAGGTTTCATTATTATGGATCATTTGATCTTGAGTAATCCATGAGTCTATAAATCTTTAATAAAATTGCTTATATGAAGACCCTTAGCAAAAGTTAGAAGCGTAGATAGTGCTTATTGGCCATATGTTATGATTTTAGGATTTGATTTAGTGTTAACAAGTGAAGAAAATATGTCATTATGGGGTGAAGGATGAGGTTGGGTGTTAAAAGAGAGACTTACAAATGCTAAAGTTGCAATGCTGGGCTCTCTCAGGTAGCAAATGAAAGACATGGAGGGGGCCCTGTCATATGATAAGCAATGAATAAAGGGAAATAAAATGTAGCGTGGTTGTGTGAAAAGAGGCAGAATTTCCACAAATGCATATCTATGAATCAAATAATATTTGCATTACAATGTCAAGAAACAAGAAATCGTAAAAATAAATGGCATAACATATTGATTCTCTAAATAAATATTTTTTCTTAAACCTTGTAGTTCTTGAACCTGATATCATATAGTAGAAAGTCGCAGTTCTCAAGGTCCTAAATATGCAAGCAGAACAAAATGCCAGCTTACACATTATATATTTACCTTAGGAGAGTTATGGTTTGGCTCTGTATCCTCACCCAAATCTCATACTAAATTGTAATCCCCACGTGTGGAGGGAGGGATGTGGTTGGATTATGGGGGCGGTTTCCGCCATGCTGTTCTCGTGATAGTGGGTGAGTTCTCATGAAATCTCATGGTTTAATAAGTGTTTGGAAGTCTCTCCTTCACTTTTCTCTTTCCTGCTGCCTCATGAAGGAGGTGCCTTGCTTCCCCCTCCCCAATGACTGTTAAATTTCCTGAGGCCTCCCTAGCCATGTGGGACTGTGAGTCAATTCAACCTCTTTCTTTTACAAATTACCGAGTCTTGGCCATTTCTTTATATCAGTGTGAAAACTAACTAATACATACCAATATTAATTTAATTATCAACAGAAGGATTTGATTATAATCTGATAAAACAACATTCAAGTCAGAAGAGATATTCTGTGGAATATCTCAACTGACGGTAACTTGATATATTTCTTTTGTATACTCAGTATCCTGTTTCATGTTCCAAATCATTTGCTTTTTAAAATTCTGCCAGAGTTGTGGTAGGATTATTTCTTAAGACATGACTGCCAAGTCATGATCTCTTCCCTATTGGTCATAACTTCTCAGGAAAGAAGGCTACTTTTATTACATTTTGCCATGGGTCTTAGCAAAGGACAGATGCTATTAGCTGACTGCAGTAAATTATCTTTCAGTGTGAGAAAATTATATAAAAGCTGGAAAGGCCTACATGGAACTTATTAAATTTACAATGAACACTATTTACTTTAAATGATTTCTATATTGTATGTCAGGAATTTGAGCATTAAAGGAAAATGCCATAAGAAATAAATTTTAAGTAAGGTATATGCTCTATGAATACAAGAAAGTATTCTATCAGCCTGCTATCCAAACACTAACCAGGCCCAGTCCTGCTTAGCTTCCTAGATCAGAAGAGGTCAGATAGGTTCAGGGTGGTATAGGTTCACGCTGTAGACTAAAATACTTTATAAAAGAAAATATTATTAACAGTGTTGCTATTTAAAATGAATGTTATAGAAGAAATCGTTTGACATAGCTTATTCTGCAATATGAATAACAACCTGATTTGCTCTATGTATTTTTGAAGGGCAGAAATTCACACACAAAAAATAATTTTTAGACTTATTTTAAATACAGTGGTAGAAGTAATTAATAAAAACTAACTTTTAAAATTATTCCTAAGATAAATTAACTGCAATCTGATATAGTTTGCATGTGTTTTCCCCCCAAATGTCATGTTGAACTTTGATCCCTGTTGTTGGAGGTGGGGCCTGCGGGAAGGTGTTTGGGTCATAGGGGTGGGTCCCTCATGAGTGGTTTGGTGCCATCCAATCAGTGAGCCCTTGCTCTATTAGTTCTTGTGAGATCTGATTACTTAAAGAGCCTGGCTTCTCTGTCTTGATTTCTTTCTGGTCATGTGATCCCTGCACATCCCAGATCCCCTTCAAACTCTGCTATGAGTAGAAGCACTCTGGGGCTCTCACCAGAAGCAGATGCTGTCACCTTGTTTCTTGTACAGCTTGAAGAACCATTAGACAAATAAACCTCTTTTCTTTATAATTAAGCCAGTATCAGGTATTCCTATTTAGCAACACAAACTAAGACACAATCTAAAGAATGATGGTAATAATAAACTTTCAATATGAACTGTGCTTATGAGGCCAACTAGTATGATGCAGAAAAGATACCAAGAAATCAAGGCAATCACTGATTTAAAGCATATGCTTTACAGAGCTTTTAAACATCAGGATTTAGAGTTTAAAGCGAAGTGGATAATTTATAATGAGCACCAATTTCTTTGAACAGATCCAGTTATTATCATATTTGAATAATATATGCTGTCAAGTAAATGATTTTTTAAGCGGTGAGCATATTCATAATTATTGAAAGCATCAATAAACTCTTTCAAAATTTCAATAGACATCACGACAAATGACATGACTGCATATTTGTAATCTCCTTTTCAATCTGACCCTCAACAGATTGAATGAGTAAAATAGCGTTGAAATGTATAAAATGTAGATGATGTCAAATTCAGATTGTAGTGATCCAGGTCCATACTCTTTCCACAGATGTAATTCCACACTATTTCAATTACTAAAGACCTCTTCATTTAAAAAGCTATATTCAACTGCAAATGATCTTCATTGTGTAAGATATAAAGAGTCATTACCAGGAGTTATAATGGACCAGAAATCGTTATAAACCCATTTCCAGTAAAATGCAGGTCAACAGATTAAGAATTCATAATCTCATGTGTGATAAATTAATTACCTAATTAAAAGCTATGTATAGTTATCTTCATTGAAAGAAGTGTTAGAAAGTTATTTTTTCTTTTAAATCGACAAAATATTAAAATGCAATATTTTAGGAAATAAATCAAGTATTTAAATAAATCTAAGGTTAGATTTACATATATGCTGATAGCTTTATGTGACACACATATATGTTACATTGTTTATCATTTTAACAATCTTATACAGTGTGTATTAGCCTTTAAATTGTGAGGCTAGGAAGAAGTAAATTAACAGAGCTTAATTATCAAGCCTCTGGTGCATACAATTCATAAATGTGGACTTCCAGGGTTATTCTTTTCATTGGGTCATTCATGTTTCCTACCATAAGCATACATATAAAATTTTAAATGTAATGGAAAAGCACATTCCAATATCTCATAAATTTCTAGACCCATTAACATAATAGGTCAAAAATGACAGCATCACTACCTCAAATTTTGGTTAGAATCTCCATCACCACCAAACTACAGGGTGGTGTCTGGAGAGTATACCTCCTGCCTAATTAAATCTGAAATTTATATATAGTGAAATAAGTAATACAATATCATAATTTAGATTCTGAATTAGTAAAAGGATTAACTAACTAAGGTATGAATTGGTTCTATTTAATTTGCATTGACAGGTATATTTATTTTCATTCAAGATATTAATGTTCATAAGCAAAGTAAGCATTCAAACAATAACTGTGCTACTATTTTAACCTTAACTAGCTTATAGTGTCAGCACTGAGCAAAGTGTGAACTAAGATTTGAGTTCATAAAAATATGTGATTCTTAAATATCAAGGAGATTCTATATTTAGAAAAATGTATTCACATTTTAAAAACAACAGTGACAGATATGCAGCTTAAAATGAGAAAAATATTTTACCAAAAGAAAATGACTAACAGTGCAACATTTCCTAAAAGATGTGGAAAAATATTCTGTTTGACTCTTGAAAACACATTATATATATATATATATATGTCTTGATTGTGAAAAAATCTTTCAATTTTAAAAAAAAATTTCTTAACAGAAGCCAATAGTTTTAGCTGCTTTTAAAAATAGATCTGAAAGCTTGAGCAGAGCCATTTAATAATTAAATGCTGCATTTGATTTAAGTAAACAGTCATTAAAGACTATCCAAAGTTGAGGGAAACAAAACACAGTTTTTCCTTCATACATGGTCTTTGTGAAATTCATTGTCATTTCCTTTCTCCTAGCTTACTGCTTTGTTGGAAAAGGAAAGTTGCAGAAAGAAGAAAGAAGAAACTGCTTGAGTCTGATTTACAGGATGAAACAAATGATTGAGGGTGAAACCTCCACTCTGCATTAGCTCTGAGAGCTATATTTCAAGTACAGCAATTTACCCAATCGCATGTCTGAGTTTTTCAAGTTAAGAAGTAATTAATAAAATTTAAAAGATAGCCTAATATTTTATCCTATAGCATTTTCCTATCAGATTGTATTTGTTTCCTGTCCTGGAAGAGTATACTTTCAAGCATGAGTTGATTCTTTTTTTTTTCCGAGACTGAGTCTCACACTGTTGCCAGGCTGGAGTGCAGTGGCACGATCTCAGCTCAACTTCCACCTCCTGGGTTCAAGCAACTCTCTTGACTCAGCCTGCTAAGTAGCTGAGACTACAGGCACACGCCACCACCCCCAGCTAATTTTTGTATTTTTAGTAGAGACAGGGGTTTCGCCATGTTGGCCAGGATGGTCTCGATCTCTTGACCTGGTGATCCACCTGCCTTGGCCTCCCAAAATGCTAGGATTACAGACTTGAGCCACTGTGCCTGGCTCGTGTTGACTCTTTATGGTATAACCAGGAGTAAGGGCAGACTCACTGGACAAGGAACTGTTCTCCTGGAATTGTATCTCAATACTTTATACTATATAATAAAGACTATAAAAAAGACTTTCAAAAACAGTTTTATTATTGTTACTTATACTTTATTACTTATAGTTACAGCTACATAAATGTTCTATGGACTGAATCAGGTACCATTAAAATTTCCATCACTATCTCTCCCAATAAATTATCATCTTCTAACTACAAATAGTACCTATGCACCCTTCTAGATACTGTTTATTTATTTACTCATAAATGTATAACAGGGGTCCCCAACACCCAGGCAGTGGCCCAGTACCTGTCACCTGTTAGGGACAGGGTCGCACAGTAGGAGGTGAGCAGTAAGCAAGCCAGCATTACCACCTGAGCTCTGCCTCCTGTCAGATCAGCGGCGGCATTAGATTCTCATAGGAGTGCAAACCCTATTGTGAACGGTGGATACGAGGGGTCTAGGTGTTGTGCTCCTTATGAGAATCTAGCGCCTGATCATCTGTGGTGAAACAGTTTCATACCCAAACCATCTCCCACTCCCCTGTAAACTGGTCCTTGGTGCCAAAAAGATGGAGACCACTGCCTTGCAATATATTCAGAAGCCGTTTCACACGCTAGTGGCACCAGAGGGACAGAGTCATTACATTCATGGAAATCAGAATTTATTTGTGGACAAAAAAATAGGGGTAGCTTGGAGTAGGATTTTTCTATGGTACAGGAAGTTATAGGGACAATATAGAGCCTATCTCATGAAGTTATATTCATCTTTGGGGTCCTGACTTTGATGCCATTAGTTTGTAAATATTTTCTGACTCCCCTTATGCTTTTATATGACTTGCCAATTCTAATAATCACCCATATCTTTCCTATTTAACCCAACTTATACTCATACTCCCCTAATTCTGAGTCCCTTTCGTGCTCTAATGACATCTCTCATGACATTAGGAGACATATCTATGCCTAATACCTACTCTTTCCTTCCTTATGCTATTTCTCTAACTCTGAAGTTTTGGAGATTATGGACCCACTTAGAGCAAAGGCCACTTTCTGTAGCCTACAAATATTTTTAACTTCTGTTGAACTCCACTCACAAGCACGCAGGAAGCAGCAGGGCGGTGAAAGATGTCATTTTAATCACAGTATGATATTGCATATAAGTTGAATTTAATCTCAGCATACTTTGGAGTCAACATACCAAGCATTCGGACCTCTGCAATTTGCCCGATCTCATGCCTGTCTTTCCTTTCCTTAGATCACACTTCCAGAAATAGAGTTTCTAAGATTGGGGGATGTTCATTTCCTATGTGTGCTGTAATAACTTACCGAAAACTTGCTGATTTAAACAACAGAAATTTAATCTCTCACAGTTAGGAATCTAAAAGTCTAAAATCAGTATTCTTGACTGAAATCAAGGTGCTGGCAGGACCACACTCGCCCGGGCAGGGGGAGGGGTGGTTTTCAGGTCATAATCTGTGCCTTGCTTCTTCCAGTTTCTGGTAGCTATTGCCATTTATTGGCTTACAGCTACAGCTTTCTACTCCATCTTCACATCACTTTCTCCTCTTTGTGTCCATGTCAAAACTCCCTGTCTCTCTCTTATAAGGATACATGTGATTACATTTAGGTCTTACCCTGATAATCTAGGATAAATCCTTCCTCTGAAGATCCTTAATTTAACCATATATTTTGGCACATATAGTAATATTCACTCTTATGCTTTATAACCTGATAGTCACAGATTATGGGAACTAAGATATGGTCATATATTTTGGGCCATCATTTAGCTCACAACAGGGAGAGTACTCAGAAAAGAGAGATTCTGTTTCTCTGATAAAAAAGCTTCAGGAATGGAATCCCTAGTTTGGAGAGATGTCATAATTAATCTCATGCATAAATTCACATAGACAGTATATTCTGCCCTGTCTAATCAATTCTTTTACCTCTAATGGAAAAATATATGGTCCATGATGATATTTTGGGACTCACACATTGCCCATTAGCAGCCACAAGACTGTACCCATCTATGCTTTGTCTTAATCACAAACCACAGCCAGGTCTAACTGATTCTTCTGCCAGTAAAGACCAACTGTAGGATCCCAAACAAAAGGTATTTAAATTCATCTAATTTCTCAGTGAATTTCAGCACCATTTTTACTTTTTACACTTTACTGATTTTTAGACACTACATAAGGGTTAAAGTTGTAAAGAGTAGAAAACAATAGACTCCATTTTTCTGCATTAAAAATTTAAAATGTTGTGCATATCAACATGCCTCATTTGACCCTAAACTTCATTAGAGCAGGGACTAATGACAACGGGGTTTTCTTTTTGTTCTTTCGCATTTAGCAGTAGTGGTCACTGGAGGAAAACTGAAAGAAAGTAGTGGGTGTGAGGCTTAGTGTCACGGAATTGGGAAAGATAGAGGCTTTGTGACATCCAAGGTTGACATTAGCTTGCCATGTTAAAAGTCAGTCAGTTAGAACACAACAAAAATAATAAACTTGCCACTGAATTCAAACAAGTGTCTTTTTTTCCTAAATGTTATTTTATGCTATAATATAAAGGAATACGACAAAGCATTTACCATAATTTCTTTCCTTCTGTAGATTCAGCCTATCAAAGACTCTTTTCTGCCTTGTGTTTTAGAATTTTTAGAATGCTTTCCATTACTCATTTAGGAAGCAAGCATTTAGGAAATTAAAAATTTGGCTCCTCACAACTCTAACTGGAAGAGTAATTTATATAAGCTTTTAAAAAATACTTTAAACTTTCAGAACATTGTTAATTTACTGCATTTTTTGGTTTGTCACATGACTTTTTAGAATAACAAAATCCATTTAATCTACAAACTCATGCTAATTTCCCCTTGAAAAATGCTCACCACAGTCTCTCTTGCCCTTCTGACAATTTTTTCTGACCAACTAGAGGCCATAAAATATACTACAGGCTAAGAATTGTCTACACTACCCAACTCCCTCAGTAACAATGCCTGAAAGGCTTAGAAAGATGACTAATGACTTATCATGTTTGCTGAACACATGGCTGGTAAGTGGAATTGCTAGGCTGAAGAAAAAGGTTAGTGGGTCTCAGGGTGTGGATCCCATGGTTAAATTAAACTGACCTGGAAAATGTTGCCAGGGAGTTAGCCACTGTCTTCCCACCATATTGAAGAGAAGCTGAAATAGGCGACTTAATCTAGTGCAACTTGTTATATACTTTTGGTAAAATAATAATACTTTTTTACTCTCATTTGTTTTTCTTGTTAGAATTTTGTTTTAACACTGATTTGATAAAAGTAACACTTACATTATTTAGGATTGGGGTTCCCTAAGTTACCTTAATCACTTCCCAGCAACAGATTAAATATAACTTTATAGTAATCTTGTCCAACAAATGTCAGTGGATATATATAGAGAAAAATATCTATGCTTATATATTACTATTGCATGGCTAGAGAAGGAAATTCTACAAGCATGCTTATAGAACAGGCAATACATAAACAAGTACCCATAGCTGTGTTCTAATACAACATTTGTATGAACAATGAAATTGAATTTCATATAACTTAATATCTCACTAAATATTACATTTTTTATTATTTACCCCAACTCTTTGAAAATACAAAAACCATTCTCAGTTCTCAGGTCCTACATAAAAAGATTGTCAGTAGGATTTTGTACATAGGTCTAGTTTTTGACCCTGCTTTAAGAAATAGTAGAGCTACAAAAAAAAAAAAAAAAAACAAAAACTTATTCCCCAAATCAACGAAAAAGAGACCTCACTGCCTTGCCTGACGCTGAGAATACCCTTATTAGCTTAACATGTATGTAAAAAGTACATTTATATTGTGTGATACCACTGACATTTGGGGGTAAATTTGTTGTAGCATTATGATAAATAATGTAGATATTTGAAGCCATCTAGACATATTAATATCTAAAATACAAATTATTTTAACACAGTCAAAAATGAAATAATAGAAAATGATTTCTAGCCTTCTTGGTTTCTAGTGAGACATCAATTCAACCACTCCAAGGAAAATTTATTTTTTAAAAAATATTTATAAACTATTCTAATTTTCAAAGCATAGAATCTCGGTGTTGGACTTGAGAGTGCGAAGAAATTTTAAAAGCAAAAATACAATTCTCAACAAAATATACCTCAGAGTCAATGCTGTGCTTGTGAATTTCCCAACGTGCAAAGTGAAAGAGTTCCAAAATCCAATTTATTTTAAGAAACTCATGGAACCACATGAAGGCATTAAACTTATTTTCCAGTTTTTATTTAACAACTCACTTTAAACAAGTCTGCGAACATATCTATGTTCTAGTAGAAAATAAAATAAAATTCTTCTTCTCTAAGTTACACACATAAATTTACACTCATACATTTACACAACCACTTGAATGATTATTAGATTTTTTTCAAAGCTTAGAGAAATTTTTTATAGGAAAATTACTATTTGAGTAGCAGAGTCATCAAGAGAAAATAAATTATGACATAATAACTCCTTTGGTTAAGCTAAATTTTACAAGCCCTGTGACCAGAGTGAAACACAGATGTTGAATAAATGGTAAAGCTTTACTAAATATAGAACATGAGAAGAAATGATCATGCAGTTAATGAATTATTCATGGAATCTCACATTCAATAATTATGTGAATCCTATGGGCCCTTAAGAGTGGGTCAGCATACTTATAGTCACTCACCATGAATGACCAAAACTGTAGAACTTCAGTTTTCTCGAATGTTTGAGTAATGGTATACATGTTTTTAACAGAAAATGGCTGCCTTTGGTATTTGCTTCAGGCTATGCTATTTAGATCCCACTTGAAGTAATACTGTGGGAAGGTTTGCTATCTGGGTGTTTTTTTTTTGTTTTGTTTTGTTTTGTTTTGTTTTGTTTCTGATGAGTATTTGAACTTAGTTTTTAGTTTCTTTGACAGAATTTTAAAATGTTGCCTTTATGTCCAAGTAACCCAAGAGCTGGTAAGAGATACGTTAACTTTTACCTCTTCCTGATGACACCTGACCTCCTTTTCTTCTATGTGAGACTCAGGAGAAACTAGCAATAGGTATGCATGCCATAATTATTTCTAGACAAAAATCATCACGAGTTCTGTTTTAGCAAGTTAGTAACTAATACCCTGTTACCTCAAACTCTGCAAAAAGGACCCTCTGAAATACACTTAGAGGGACAATGGCCGTATTGAACAAAGTAAAGCAAGAGAGGAGTCTCTCTCTCTCATTTCAACATTTCCATAAGGTGTGAAAGAGGAAAAATTCAGAATGATTTAATTTCAAGCTTTATAATGCTTAAATCTCTGAAAAAGAGGTGAGAGGTGACTTATAGCAATGGACTGTAAATTCTCTAAAAAATCCACATATATATATTTTATAGCTGCAAATTACAACAGAAAAACTACTAATATGAAGTTAAGGTAGAAAATATGGATTTAATTGTTGGAAAATATAATGCAGAATAATTTCAAATAATTTCTTCAGTAATAATACTTTACAACCTGACTAGTAAAAGTATCCCATTGATATCATTTCACTCTGTGTCCCCACCCAAATGTCCTCTTGATTGTGGCTCCCATAATTCCCATGTTTTGTGGGATGGACCCAGTGGGGGATAATTGAATCATGGGGGCGGTTTCTCCCTACAGTTCTTGTGGTAGGGAATATGTCTCATGAGCCCTGATGGTTTTATAAGGGGTTTCCACTATTGCTTCTCTCTCATTCCCTCTTTCTGCCACCATGTAAGAAGTGCCTTCCACCTTTCACCATGATTGTGAGGCTTCCTCAACCACATGGAACTGTGAGTCCATTAAACCTATTTTTTTTTTTTTCCCCACTCTCGGATATGTCTTTATCAGAAGCATGAAAACAGATGAATATACCCATAAAGTTGTCGCACTCTTCACAAAATGTAATTCAAAACGGATCACAGACCTAAATGTACAATGCAAAACTATGACATACCTAGAATTTAACAGAGAAGAAAATCTACATCACCTCGGTTTTGGAAATTCTTTTTAGATACAACACAAGGGGTATGATCCATGAAAGGCAGAATTGAAAAGCTGTATTTCATTACAATTAACAATTTTTGTTTTGTGAAAGACAGTGCAAAGAGAATGATGAGGAGACAAGCCAGAGACTGGGGGAAAATATTTGCCAAAGACATATCTGATAAAAATCTGTTATTCAAAATATGAAAATAATTTTAAAAACTCAACAATAAGAAAAAAAAATCCAATTTAAAAATAAGCCTTGATAGACACCTCACCAAAGATGATATGCATATGGCAAATAAGCATATTGAAAGTTGATCTACAGCATATGTTATTCAGGACTTGCAAATTAAAATCATGGGATAGCACTATAAACTTATTAGAATGGCCAAAATTCAGAACGCTGACAACACCAAAAGCTGGGGAGAATGTGACACAATAGAGACTCGGATTCATTTCTGGTGGGAATGCAAAAATTAGAAAACAGTTTGACAGTTTCCTCTCAAACTAAACATACTCTTAACATAGGATCCAGCAATTGTACTCATTGGTATATACACAAAAAGTTTGAAAAGGTATGTCCACACAAAAGCTTGCAGACAGATGTTTATAGCAGCTTTATTCATAATTCCAAAAACTTGGAAGCAAGCAACACGTCCTTCAGTAAGCGACTGAATAAACTGTAGTATATCCAGACAATGAAATATTAGTCAGCACTAAAAAGAAACCTTAATGCATTAACTGGAAGAAGCCAACCTGGAAAGGCTACCTACTGTATGATTCTAACTACAGGAAATGCTGGAAAAAGCAAAACTACGAGACACAAAAAAGATCAGTGGTTGCTAGGGGTTATTAGAGAGGAAAGGATGAATCGACAGATCACAGATGACTTTTAGTGAAACTACTCTGTATGACAGTATAATGGTAGATACATGTCATTTTAAATTTGTCCAAACCCATAGAATGTACAGCACCAAGAGTCAACTCTAATGTAAACAATGGACTTTGAGGCCGGGGACGGTGGCTCACACCTGTAATCCCAGCACTTTGGGAGGCCTAGGCGGGAATATCATGAGATCAGCAGTTCGAGACTAGTCTGACCAACATGGTGAAGCCCCGTCTTTACTAAAAATACAAAAATTTGCCAGATGTGGTGGCGGGCAGCTGTAATCCCAGCTACTCGGGAGGCTGAGGCAGGAGAATCGCTTGAACTCAGGAGGCAGAGGTTGCAGTGAGCTGAGATCAGGCCACTACACTCCAGCCTGGGGAATAGAGTGAGACTCTGTCTCAGACAAAAAAA